>NC_083768.1:41578282-41613282 GCF_963514075.1 Conger conger | reverse complement strand
TCACACACACACAGTCTCGCACTGTCTCACACACACACACATACACACACATACTCTCTCACACAGTCTCCCACTGTCTCACACACACACACGCGCACACACACGCACATGCACACACACGTTCTGTCTCTCCCCCTCTCACTCACACACACACAGGCGTACACACACGCACATGCACACACACGTTCTGTCTCTCCCCCTCTCACTCACACACACACACACACATTCAGACACATACGTGTGCGCACACACACACACGCACACGCACATGCACACACACGCACACTCTCACGCTCTCTGCCCTACAAACAGGATCCTGAAATGGCCGCTTTCGCCGGTGACACCTGGAGTCTTATCTCTCCCTTGTGAACGGGCCTAACATCGCCATTCAATCTGCTCCCTCGCCAGGACAAACACCCACGAGGAGCCTGGCCCTATTGTCCGGGCTGCGGCTTTCGGGAATCCCCCCCCCCCCCCCCCGCCCCCCCGTCCCCAGCTGGTTTCCCGGGCGCACGCCATGGCAACGTGCGCTCCGTGGCCGCGGGGCGGGGCGAGTGCCGAAACCGTGCCGTGCGCCCGTGCGCGGCGGAGGACAGGCAGAGCGAGACGCTCCGTTCTGCTCCCGCGTGTTCCCCAGCACGCCTGGAACAGCCTCCCCGTCGAGCGTCTCATCCAGCTGCAGCTGCGGCCGTCTGAGAGGAGTCATGCAGTTTTAACGCCGAAGGGTGGTCACAAAAGATATTGATTTGATTCAGTTTTTAACTGTTCTACCCCCTCCCCTCTGAACTGCAGACCCTACACCCCTCCGTATGGACTTTCTAATTTACCTACAAGTCTAATACATCAAATGTTGCCATCTCAACCTGTAGGCCAGCGGAGGATGGGCATGCCCCTATAGCCGGGTTCCTCCTGAGATTTCACCCCGTCGGGGAGTCTTTTCATGCCACTGTTTGAGGCTTTTCCTCCCAACGAGGGGGTTGTTTACCTCATATGAGTGCATATGTGGGGGCTTAAGGCTGATATTTTGTCTTCCCTTCTGTGAGTGACTTTGTGACTGTGAAAAGCGCTATAGAAATAAAATTTCACAGAATTTCACAGAAATAAGCTTTTGGACATAATTTATCTGCAAATAAAAGTCAGTCACCTTTCCACGGCGATGTAGTTGTAAAGCTGGAGCTCTTTGGTGAGAGGCTGGGAGCACAGGCTCTCTGAGCTGTTGGGGGTGCGGGGGTTTGGGGGCCCCGTGGAGGCAGGCTGGGGCGCGCGAGCGGAGGACATGTGCCGGGTGGCGTGGGACCCCAGACCGGGGGAGAGACCCCGCCAGCGGGCGGCGTCAGCGGGCTCTCCGCGTGAGCGTCACCGAGGCCGGGGCCACGTGCGGGCCCTTTCCGTCCCGGGGGGGGCCCCATCTGCGGCGCGGCGGGAGGCTCCGGTCTGGGGCCGATGATGACGGCAGAGCGGGAGGAAGGACCCGAGCTGGGCCCGGTTCTGGCAGGCCGCGCAGACGGCCCGCGCGTTTCGGTTCTGTCCGCCCCGTTTCTATTTTCATCCCCTCCTCCCCCCCCCCCCCCTTACTCCGCCTCCCTCCTCACAGACCCGCATTCAGTCACCGCTTAAAGTCCATTTTAATACCCTTCACCCCGCCCCCCCCCTCCAGGAGCTGATCCTACCCGAGGTTAAGCTCCCTCCGACAAAAATCAATAAATAAGCAAACCTACGAAAGCAGACGACACGGAAAGTGTGAGGTTAAACGGCCCTCCGCCGCAGAGAGAGCCCTGGCTCCGAGCCGCCTGATATCAGCCCTTTCCCCGGAGGAAACGCGCTCCGGCCCGTCTGTTCTGGTATAAATATCCCACTGCATCACGGCCCCGGCGCTACATTAGGGGCCCTGGGTGCCGGAAACAGAGAGAGAGAGAGAGAGAGAGAGAGAGAGGGGGAGAGAAAAAGAGAGGGTGAGTGGGAGAGGGAGAACGAGTGAGATAATTCAATATTCGTGATTGTCACTTTTTAAAAAAATGTATTAGTGTTAATGTTTATTACTGTTAATTCATATAAATTGTGCAGGCTTTGGCAACACTAGTTTATTCGTCGTGCCAATAAACTCCATTTGAATTTAATTGAAATTGAGAGGGATTACGAGAGAGAGACAGAGAGAATGAGTCTGGCAAAAAAAACAGATTGACAATCAAAAGAAGAACCAACAACTTCGCAGGTGCAACGGGTAGATACCAAAAATAATCAGATAAAAGAAAAACAGCAACATGCGCACTAGTTCCAGTTGCAAAACACATTTATTTGTTCACTTACATATAAGCATCGCCATATGCATACAGGCATTTAGCAGATAGTCTTACCCAGAGTAGATAGAGCTGGATATTGAGGTTAAGTACCTTCATCAGGAGTACCTCACGGCTCCCCCTGAGGGTCAAACCTACGACCGTGGAGTTGAGGCTTGCTCAAGCAATTCCTCACACTAGCAAACCCACTCAGTTACAACGATCACCAACACTCAATACAAGCTGAGCTCAGCGAAGGGCATCAGCTCCGTGTTTGAGACCAACTTACGGCAAAATGGAGTCACTTCCTGTTCCTCAGGAACCATGTGACCTTGCCCTCACCCAATGTCCCCCTGTGCCCCTGGGCCCATAAACCAGGAACTTGTTTGTTTTGGTTTTCTTGCCCCCGCCATTTTGTTTCCCTGCAGCCTTATCCTAGGCTTATCACCTCCGATTTGTGACAAGACAGCTTGTTTTGTGTTGTTTTCCCCCATCCAGGGCCTGTAAGTCTCACGTTTCAGTTTGCAAGTTTACAGGGAGAGATACGCCGCGTGAAGCCGACCATGAGACGCGATCGAGTGATTACGTTACGGGGGGAGGAGGGGGCGAGACAGTGTGGTTTATTGTCCCTGGTTTTGTTTTCAGACTGGCAAAGCCAATCCACTGAAATCTGATCTCAGAACTTTTGCTTAAGTCTTGTAATCTCCGCGGGGGCGGATAAAATCTGCGACACAAAGTAAACAAAGCGTGGCGTAGCGTGCTCTCGCCCGTTCAGTGGGGACACAGAATTCCCTGGAAGAAGGTGGGCCCGAAAATGACTCAAAAAAAAAAGAGAGAACTGTTTTTTTCTGTTTTTATCAAAGGTGGGGGAAAGTAGGAAGCATGTAAACGTGAAGTTTAGATTAGAGTCACGTTACTTTGGCTAGAAAACAGGATTTAAAGCATTCTGCCACAAAAGCTGCAGTAAGAGGATTACCTGCTCCCTCATCCCCTTCCTCTGTAGGGAGTTATGGGAGGAATTCTCCGAAAACTGGAGCCCAATTCTGTGCTTTCACAAACTCCTTATTTCTGTTTCTGTCTGGAGCTCAGGACAAGACTGGTTCCCATTCAGATTATTATCCCTTCTCTCCTAGTTTATTTGGAGAAACATGTGCACGTTTTACCTCCTTCTAAGGACCCAGGACTTAAGAATGGTGTCACTGGTCTGAGGTTCAGGGAAGAGGTATCCATTGGCTGAATTATGTCATGAAGCGGATGGTTGGTCTGGTCAGGTACAGAACATTGTTGTCAGGCACTGCGATGACCAGAAGTAACCTAACAGGTGTCTCCTACATTGTGTTTGAGTGTGTGCATGTATGTGTATGTTTGTGTATGTATAGTGTGTGTAGATGTACAGTATGTGTGTGTATATGCATAGTGTGTGTGTGTGTGTGTGTGTGATGTGTGTGTATATATATAGTATGTGCGTGTGTGTGATGTGTGTATATATACAGTGTGTGTATATGTATAGTGTGTGTGTGATGTGTGTGTATATGTATAGTGTGTGTGTGTGTGTATGATGTGTGTGTATATGTATAGTGTGTGCGTGTGTGTGTGATGTGTGTATATATACAATGTGTGTATATGTACAGTGTGTGTGATGTGTGTGTGTAGATGTATAGTGTGTGTGTGTGTGTGTGATGTGTGTGTGTAGATGTATAGTGCGTGTGTGTGATGTGTGTGTATATGTACAGTGCGTGTGTGTGTGATGTGTGTGTGTATATGTACAGTGTGTGTGTAGATGTATAGTGTGTGTGTGTGTGATGTGTGTGTGTATATGTACAGTGTGTGTGTAGATGTATAGTATGTGTGTGTGATGTGTGTGTGTAGATGTATAGTGTGTGTGTGTGTGATGTGTGTGTGTATATGTACAGTGTGTGTGTGTGATGTGTGTGTGTAGATGTATAGTGTGTGTGTGTGTGATGTGTGTGTGGATATGTACAGTGTGTGTGATGTGTGTGTGTATATGTACAGGGCGTGTGTGTGTGATGTGTGTGTGTATATGTACAGTGTGTGTGTATATGTACAGGGCGTGTGTGTGTGATGTGTGTGTGTATATGTACAGTGTGTGTGTGTGTGATGTGTGTGTGTATATGTACAGTGTGTGTGATGTGTGTGTGTGTATATGTACAGTGTGTGTGATGTGTGTGTGTGTATATGTACAGCGTGTGTGATGTGTGTGTGTATATGTACAGTGCGTGTGTATATGTACAGTGTGTGTGTGTGTAATGTGTGTGTGTATATGTACAGCGTGTGTGTGTGATGTGTGTGTGTATATGTATAGTGTGTGTGTGTGTGATGTGTGTGTGTATATGTACAGCGTGTGTACACATGGACACGCACGCGGGCCCGCGGTGGCCCAGGCGCACATGCATGTGCACGTGTGCGATGATTGGCGGCGGTCCGGTCCGTGTGGAAGTAAAGCCGGCGGTGTTAGCGGATCAGACTCCACACGCCGAGCCAGCTGACAATCACACAGAGCCCGGCCAGCGGGAAGGAGGCCCCCCGCTGTGACCTCACTCCGCGCGGGCGCAGCGCGACAGCAGCGCAGCCCACAGAGGCCCCGCCACAGCGAGCGCTGGAGCTGCAGCCCTAGCTGTAAAAATAGCCACGTGAGCGTCCGCGCGGATCAACGACGACTCTCCCGGGCTACGTCGTCTGCCGCTTTTAACGTGACGCCCTGTGAATTTTGGACGGGATTTTTTGATTGGCTGTCAGTGTTTTACTATTCATTAAGCTGGAAAAAATGTTTTCGCCTGAAAGTGATCCCAATGATATCGCTGCCGTTATAATTGTGGTGTCCACTTGAGTTTAAACAATTCTTAAAGCGACATATTTATAATTGTAGTCATCATTGTAGTTGTCATCCTTGGCATGGACAGGATGATATGTGCATTACATGTTATTTAGCAGACTCTTTTATCCAAAGCGACTTACAGTTGATTAGACTAAGCGGGAGCAATGTGGGGTTAAGGGCCTTCCTCAAGGGCCCAACGGCTGTGCGGATCTTATTGTGGCTACACAATATTGAACCACCAACCTTCTGGGTCCCAGTCATGTACCTTCACCACTAGGCTACAGGCTGCCCCCAGGCTGCCTCAACTCCACGGTCGTGGGTTTGACCCTCAGGGGGAGCCGTGAGGTACGCCTGATGAAGGTACTTAACCTCAATTGTTTCGGCAAACATCCAGCTGTATAATCGGATTATGAAAATGCAAACTGTGTAATCCACTCTGGAGTGTCTGCTATGTGCTGAGAGGGGGGCTTTGAGCCAGCAGGACCTCTTGTTAAATTTGGTTCTGCCCTCCGAGGCGGGCTGAGGGGTGGGGGGTGGGGGGGTGGACTAAGGGGCATAACAGTGATGTCCACTATGCCGATACATGTATAATATTTTCTTCCTTTGTACGTGCCGAACACATACGTTAAAGGTGAGCGCTACGCAGGCCAAAGACGAGCACCTCTTCAAACACGTGTTCCCTGGCTGTGTCCAGGTGAGGAGCAGGTCTGCCCGGCGTGTAGCCTGGGCTTCACACAGAGCTCCTGTGATGGAGGACCCAGCAGACTCCTCCACCGCTGTTCCCCCCCCAGGGCCAAATTACCCACAATACCCCTCTCAGCGGCGTCGCCCGGCACACAGGGGCCGGCTGCCGCGATTTACCCAGAATCCTTTCTGCTCTGGCCTCTTTACCCTGCATGGGTTCTCCATTTTGTCTCCTCCTTCACAAAGACTTGAGTGTGTGGGCGTGTGTGTGTGTGTGTGTGCATGTATGTCCACGTGTTTCTGTGTGTATGTGAGGATATGTGCATGCGTTGTGTGTGTGTGTGTGTGTGTGTTTGTGTGTGTGTATCTGCATGCTTGTGTGTATGTGTATGTGTGTGTGTGTGTGTGTGTATGTGTGTGTGTGTGTGTGTGTGTGTGTGTGTGTATGTGTGTGTGTGTGTGTGTATGTGTGTGTATGTGTGTGTGTGTGTGTGTGTGTATGTGTGTGTGTGTGTGTGTATGTGTGTGTGTGTGTGTGTGTGTGTGTGTGTGTGTGTGTGTGCATGTGTGTGTGTGGGTGTGGGTGTGTGTGTGTGTGTGTGTGAGCACATGGGTATGTATTTGCCGTGGGAGCGCATTTGTGTAGAGGTGGGTATGGCAGGCAGCCCGTTTTCGGCAGAAGGACAATGCTGGTTCTCGGTGTGTGAACGGTCTCTTGGAACAAGGCAATCAAATGCAATTTCTCCTGATGGCTTGAAAGCATATTTCTGAGGTTCAGTTCACAACATGGCAGCCTATCCAGAGCCCCAGCGCCCTCCATTTCCTCTGAGCAAATAAAGATCTGACTTCTCAAACCATCCGGAGCAATGCTCGTAAAGGCTGGTCATAAGACAGGAATTATCCACAACAAGATGTGCATCAAAAGATGGATAATTCCAGTTACACCACGGTATATTTGCCAACAAACCAAATTTAAGGAGGCGTCATTAATATTTTGGGGGCAATTCAGCTGTTTTTATATTCAGGCAGCATATGAGTTTAGAACCGAGATTAAACTTGACCCAACATTTTAAACTGTTTTAATGCACACCTTCCAGCCAATCAGAATCAAGCAGGATACAAAATGTCTTCCTCTGACTCACGTCTGCACTCAGCCCACTCGGGCCCCGCAATTAAAAGCAGGTACATTAGAACGAAAACCATGAGGACATGAATAACAAGTATTACATGTGGGCATTAAAAAACACACATTTATCTACACACACCAGTATATCCATACTTATGAGGACAAAAGCAGGCAGAAGGAGAATGCTGGTGATTTAGGGGGAGTCAGTGTGTCAAGGTCAGAGACACAGAGGACTAAAACACACACACAGGTATCCACAGACACCTGTATCTCTATACTTGTGAGGACAAAAGCAGGCAGAAGGACAATGCTGGTGATTTAGGGGGAGTCAGTGTGTCAAGGTCGGAGACACAGAGGACTAAAACACACACACAGGTATCCACAGACACCTGTATCTCTATACTCGTGAGGACAAAAGCAGGCAGAAGGATAATGCTGGTGATTTAGGGGCAGTCAGTGTGTCAAGGTCAGAGACACAGAGGACTAAAACACACACACAGGTATCCACAGACACCTGTATCTCTATACTCGTGAGGACAAAAGCAGGCGGAAGGACAATGCTGGCGATTTAGGGGGAGCCAGTGTGTCAAGGTCAGAGACACAGAGAAGGGAGTTGCAGACACACTTCTCCTCCTCACGTGTGTTAGTTTAATGGAGGGGTGAGGGGGTGAAGGGGGGGGGTCCTCGACCGGACAGGCGTAGCGTGAGGACCACCAGCACGTGCTGAGTGAGCGCGCCCAGGTGCGCGTGGAGTGAGAAAAGAGCCTCTGTGTCTGGCACCCGCGCCCCTCTGTGCCGCTACGCCCGGAATGTGGGGCAGCAGATCCCTGGAATGCCCGGAATGCCCGGAATGCCCATCTTATTCGGGCTGGGGGGGGGGCGGGAGGAGGGGTGGGGGGTGGTGGGGGTGTACGCTTGGCTGAGCTGAACCTATTTTTACCTTCCCGCCAAACTCACCACCCTCCCCGGTCCTGACAAGCACCTTAGCTGTCATTTTTGGTTAATGTTTTACCCCCCCCCCCCCCCCCCCCCTCACAAACCTTCCACCTCTCACCCTATTGCACCCCCCCCCCCCCCCCCACTCCGTTACTGTTATTTTATGAGCTCGCCATGGGGGCATGTAGTGTTCTTCATATCACTCCTATCTCTCTCTGATTGTCAGAACTACAATTGTGTCATTTCTCTTGTGCTTTTCTTATTGATTCTCTTTGATGTACAATTAATTCTACCTCAATAACGTCTCGAGAATTTCAGCTGTGTATATAAACTGAATTTTGAAGAAGAAATATTAACATTCTGACCCCTTGCATACACAGCCGAGCCCCGCCCCATGTACACACACACACACACACACACACACACACATACACACACACACACACACACACACACACACACTCACACACACACATACACACACACACACACACACACAGTCAAACAACAGCAACCAAACAAGAAACAACCATGACATTGGCCAATTCTGGTCTTGAGGTTCATGTAAAAATTCCTAGAAGACCTCCCCTGAGACTCCAAACGCACACACACACATACACACACACACACACACACAGTCAAACAACAGCAACCAAACAAGAAACAACCATGACATTGGCCAATTCTGGTCTTGAGGTTCATGTAAAAATTCCTAGAAGACCTCCCCTGAGACTCCAAACGCACACACACACACACTCACACACACACACACACTCACACACCCACACACACATACACACACACACACACACACACTCACACACACACACTGTGCAGATTCACCCACTCCTAGGGGGGTAGGGAGGGGGGTGTAGTGAGATCAAACATTAACTCTGACTCTGTCACCTCCACACGACACACACACACACAACAAGGTCAAAGAATGCTTCAGCAGAGAGAAGATCCACCCTACAGCCATTCATTTACAGTTTTTTACAATCGTTTTCACACTTGTCTCAATACCATGTCCACTTTTTCAAAACTCTTCACACAGTGTGCTTTTGAAACACACACCTGAGCACATCAGTTAACATTTGGTGCAAAATGCACTTCAACCACCAAAACACTTAATATTTCACCCAAAAGTGACTCTTGCTGCCATAACTATAGCACATGCTTTCTCCCATAAGACTACTTTGTCACTCAATGTTCAATGAACTACAAAACACAAACAACTTGGAGCATTGCTAAATACATATATTATGTGTTTCCCTTTCCTCTATTTTTGCATCCACAAATATTTCAAGCCAAGCAGCTAAAGAAACTTTTGATCTGTTGGTTTTCCTCTCACAATAGATGTCATGACTGAGTGTGGTAAATTTACAGTAAACTGTAAATGAATGAATGTTTTACTATATTGGAAACCCAGAATAACTATTTTTACTGTGTAATGTAAAACAATATATGATAAAGAAACAAAAGCAACAGTATTCTTCAGAGGGTTTACAGTATTTTGACATTTGTTCTCACAGTGCAATATACTGTAATTCAGAAAAGAAAAATACAATACAATCAATTACTCAAAATACATTACAATCAATAACAAATACATACCAAAAAGCTATATTTTCACTATATACAGTAATTTGCACATATATTGTCTGCCTATCAGTATCAGAAGTCTACTGTTGGCCTGGCCCATCCATCCTGTCCTCTGCATTTGACCATAGATTTTCATCAACATCACTCCAAATGTTATCTCTTGCTATACACCGAGGAAAACATCTCTTTGCATGCCTTTTCCAGCCCTGGATGTGTTCCACTGTTATGTCCATACACCCAGCAGCCATTGCATCTAGACGTGACATCTGTTCATGTGGGTGGTGGTCCTAAACCTTCACATATACCTTCATAAACTTCATATTGGTATCTGAGTTCCTTGACACCCTCAGAGTTCCTGTCAAAGGGGACAGTGTACAACTGTTTCATCCTGATGTGATGTTTCTGTAGCACTCTTGAAATGGTTGTAGTGCTTGCACTGTCAGTGTTTGGAAATATGTTGTCTGCGATTATGTTGTTGCATATTTCTCTTAGCCTGATGCTGTTGTTGACAATGACCATCCCAACTATTGTATCCTCCTGTTGAGGCGTAAACATTCTTCCCCTTCCCCCTGTGTGACTGTGTGAGGTAACCGCTGGGTCCTGTAGTGAGTCAAAGACAAATGTGCACTGATACATCTGCTTTTTCTGGAGACTTCTCAAATCACAATACTGCTGTAATATACACATCAATTGAACTCCTTCAGTCAGAATGCTGCAAATACTGTATAGTAACTGTTGGTTTGCCTGAAACTCCTCACTATTGAAGCCACTGTGGATCTAGGCAAGTTTGGTTGAACCCTCAACCTGCTTCCCTCAGGGGCATGATTTACCAATGACTGTGGCTCTGATTTCATCAGACACAACTGTTCTTGCTCTTCTGCAACGTCTTCTTCCTCTGCCTCTGGCTGCATCCATTTTCCCCACCAAGGCTAAAGAATTCAAATGCCAATCCAAAGATGGCCCCTTTTGTATATGTGGTAACGGGGCACAAACAACAAACACCTGGGTAGGTTGTTCACTGAAATGACAGCCAGGTGTTTCAACAGTACATATACAGCAGTAATAGCGGAAAAATCTCTTCAGTGACAACTACATCTATATTTACCCTATATACATGCACATTTCAATGCAAGTATGATCACTTTTGCATGGATGGTAACAAGGCTGCAAACAAAAAAATTGAATAAACTGAATAAACTTTCTGCTCAAATCAGAATGATCTGTCTTACGTATTTCAAGCATATAGTTTCATTTTTCTGCCAAAATGCAACATATTTCCTTCCACAATGATCAGAATTGTATTGGGTTTTGAACTGAAAGTTAACTGTTTTGAGTATCTAAATGTCTGCAAAACTTCCTGTATTTGTACAAACTTTTGCTGGTAGTGAACACTGACTGAGAGAGGTATTCATGAATTTTGGTAGAAGTGGTGATTGAATGCCTTTAGTATGAAAGCAATGCAAAAATATCCACAGTTTAGTTCACATAGTCTAATGATATGGTGAATGTGTTAAGTGTTTTGAAAAAGTGGACATGGCATTGAAGTGTGAAAACGATTGTAAAAAACTAATATAAGTGAGGGGGTCACAGACATCCTCTATTCTTCCACCATACGGACCAGACTCCCCCTCGCCAGACATTCTGCCAGGCCCACACAAAGTTCCTTCAGCTAACAACAGGGGGCGCCACCTTTGTGCTCAAAAACACTGCGGCTGATGTGGGACCGAACGGTGCACAAGAGGAAGAGTCTCTCTTTTGAGCAGAGGTACCTAATCACAAGAAAGATTTCAACTTGTTCTGCAAACGTTGTGAGCTTCGATGGAAAAATCCATTACAAATGCTAACTCTCCTTTCGTCTTGTGTCACAGAGTCCACCTGTTTTCGAAACGTCACTTGGGGAAAAAAAAACGCATTTAATAATTCACCGAAATGTGTGGAATTTGACATTTCGTGCGTAGCGGAGCCCAAAGCTCATTGCTTCACTTGTTTTTCTCAAAAAGGAAAAAAAAAATAAACTGGCAACACAAGATGGCTGCCAGGTGCTTTCCAGCCAAAGCAGCAGAGCAGAAAATGAGATCTGGCCCTAGAGGCCAGCAGAACTGCAGGTTTTCTTTCCTTCCTGACACACGATCAATGTGGCTGAATGGCCAGAGTGACCACATAGGCACGATGGATTCTGGGTGGGCCGCGGCCCCCGAAAACAGTGTCCTGACCCAGACCACCCATCTACCCTGGCTCCCCCCGCTATAGCTGGGCTCCTCCAACAGATTTTTTTCTTGCCACCATTTGAGGATTTTCCTCCCCACCGGGGAGTTCTTTTTTTACCACCTGTAAAAGAGCCTTTGTGACTGCGCTCGGTCAAAAAAAGCGCTACACAAATAAAATTGATTGAATTTCATTTGAATGACCTTGCTATGGTAGTTCTTTTAGCCCGGTTCTACGCAGGTGCAACGAGGTAGAGGTTTGCCCGAGGTAGTCCGAGGTAGGATTTGAACCCTCGCCTCCCATTGCATAACCAGCCAGCGAAGGCTAAACCACCCCTAGCCAAGGGCAACAACGTTATGTCATCAGGGAGTGTTGTCATGGCAACCGGCTACAAAAGGCTTCACTTTTCCTGCACTTCACTGTGCGTTTACTAGTGAACTATCTGAGCTAACCCCGCGACATAGACCCAGCAATATTGATATTTTTGGCTACGCTGCTGTCCCACTCAGCTGGTATCCCCTGGTCAAGATCAACCTTTCACCTGCAGGAGAGGGACGAGAACCTGCAGCTCTACGACTGACCACCGGGGGCAAGCTTGAGTAGCCCTGCAGTGAACTGGTCCATTAACTTGATGTGATGGAGAACAGAAACCTGATAATTTCTTAGCGGACTGTGGTGACTGAGGCAGACCGCGGGTAATTGATAGGGTTGACCAGGGCAGGACGGCTTCTGTTACCGGGGCAGTTCTCTCAGAGTGAATGTGTCTGAATGTGGCTTGACACCTGGTACATACATGGGGCGGTAAATACAAGTGGCCTGTAGCGTAGTGGTTAAGGTAAATGACTGGGACACGTAAGGTCGGTGGTTCTAATCCCGGTGTAGCCACAATAAGATCCGCACAGCTGTTGGGCCCTTGAGCAAGGCCCTTAACCCTGCATTGCTCCAGGGGCGGATTGTCTCCTGCTTAGTCTAATCAACTGTACGTCGCTCTGGATAAGAGCGTCTGCCAAATGCCAATAAGGTAATGTAAATACAAGTGGTTTCTGCCACACTGCACCTTAATTATGAGATATAAGGTTCACGCACGTTCATGTGTGTATGTGTATGTGTATGTGTGTGTGTGTGTGTGTGTGAGTGTGTGTGTGTGTATGTGTGTGCGTGTGTATGTGTATGTGTGTGCGTGTGTATGTGTGTGCGTGTGTATGTGTATGTGTGTGTGTGTGTATGTGTGTGTGTGTGTGTATGTGTGTATACAGGTGTTTATGAGCTCAGGGAGGTCACTGCTGGGGTGGAGGCATTCCGATCTGTTCGACATGCGGTTAATGATTGGCCAGCCACTCTCACAGGGAGTCTGCAGGGGGCCTGGACAGCCAATGGGAGTGCAGCACTGAGTCACAGGCCTCAGTCCTATCTAACAGTACACTGAGCACTTTATTATGGATTTATTGCACTTATTTTTTAGAATTATTAATCTTCTGCTGCTGTAGCCTATCCACTTAGAGCTCTTCTGCATACCACTGTTGTAATGCGTGGATATTTGCGTTACTGTCACCTTCCTGTCAGCTTTGACCAGTCTGGCCATTCTCCTCTGACCTCTCTCATTAACAAGGTGTTTCTGCTCACTCCACCCTGTCTGGCACCAACAATCATTCCACAGTCAAAGTCACTTAAATGACATGTTTTTCCCCATTCTGGTGGCTGATGTGAACATTAACTGAAGCTCCTGACATGTGTCTGTGTGACTGTATGCATTACACTGCTGCCACACGATTGGCTGACTAGATAATCTCATCAATAAGTAGGTATACAGGAGTTCCTAATAAAGTGCTCAGTGAGTGTACATCCACACTGCAGGAGGGAGGGGTGGGGGAAGTTCAGCCCTGAAGCTATTAAAGTTATTCTAGGCTGGTTTCTGCCAACATTAACATACAGTATGATTAACGCGATGATCCTTAATCCTGGTCCTGGAGAGCCACAGAGACTGCTGGTTTCTGTTGACACCTTAAGATCAGCAGTCAGACACACGAAACCAGGTGACCCGGGTTAGCTGGGTAATCAACGGCTTTAACTGATCAATTGCTGTGGTACTCGTGCGCTGAGTAACTCTGAGAGCCAGCAGTAGTGTTGCTATTAATGACTTTGGTTAATCAGGGATGTAATGCATTGGCCCTGGAGCTTTTTCTAATCTGGTTTGTGTCACCAGACGAAGTGGTCAGGTGTGACGTTCAAATGAATGAACCGATATTATTCCCAAAAGGGAAAATACATGTCATTAAAACGCATTGCTGAATTAAAATCCCAAAAGAACTGTTGACTCGTCACAAGTAGTACTTGTACAGACTCAGTACATCGCTGGCTTTTGTTATGTAAACTTTAAAAATAAAGTGTGGTGCGAAAAAGCAAATAAAGCGGGGAGACTCTGTTTGAATATACTGTGCAAAAGTCTTTCAAAAATGATTCAACGAAAGGTCCTAAATAAACATACTATACATTTTACATTGTATTTTAGTAATTTGGCAGAATAACTGAATCAAATCAATATTTTGTTGTGACCACCCTTCGGCGTTAAAACTGCATGACTTCTCTAAGATAGCCCACGCTGTCCAGACAATCAGCAGGGACACAGACACAGAACTTGCCACAGTTCATCTGCAGACTTTGGTTGGCTCCTTGCTTCTGATCTCAGACAGCCTTGATTAAGTTTTTATGTAAAAAGTAATCAATTGCTCATGTTACTTTTTTAAATTAAATACAAAAATGTCTTTGTAAAATTAAATATTTTGGAAAACTAACACACACACAAAAATAAACATATATAAAATAAAGTCTAGGGTGTCTAAGACTTCTGCACAGTACTGTATGTGTTCAGCTGCGCAGGTGACAAAGGTCCTTTGTGTTTTCTGTAAACTGTCATTATTATGACCTATATTCTGAATTCTATTGAATTCTCTTTTCCCTAGTTCTACATTCTCTAATTCTACATTCAATATTTATATGTATTCTATAATTCCATATTCCATAATTCTACATTCTATAATTCTATATTCTATTCAATGCTATCTGAGGAAGGACATCTTTGCTGAAGCCCAGCACTTAAAATGGCTTGCTCAACGTATGGACTTATTATCGGGGTCGTCAATCAAGACCATATTTAGTTTAATCAGGTGCAGGGCAACAACAAAAGCCTACACCCACAAGTGCCCTTCTCAAAGAAGACAGCTACGAGGAACAGACGTTGAGTAAGTACCTTTGCTAATTTCCTACGCATAAAGCCGACGGAGGCAACCAATTACCGGCAAATGAAAAACATTTAATACAGCTCTGAAAACACAGCTTTGCTCTTTGAGTCCCGTTTGAGGTCGATCTTTTCTCATTTTCATGGCTAACGCACTTATGCACCAAAGAGCTATGTTTACTCACTCGGTTAAATTCAATAACCGCGTTCAATAAGTGCATTCATTTTATTTCGGATTTTTTTTGTGCTTGCGTCTCCCGCAGAAGGAGAGACAGCTTTGGGACACGTGGGACTGCTGTACTGTCAGAATGTGGGGGCGGTGGGTGAGTAGGCACCAATTCAAGGCCCACTGACATCGACTGAGGACTCAGAATGTAGAACTCAGAACCAAATGTATGTCAATGACCGTTATGGCTCTGCCGTTTACAGAAGACCTTGAACACAGAAGACCTCGCGAGTATCTTCTTGCAGCACCTGCATGGGTATGCTGCGGAACTGGGCCTTTCTCAGTGAGGACTACAGAACATGGATTATAGCAGGCAATGACAGGATGCTATAGAAAGCACCAGAATTTTTTTTTGGGTTACTTTGCCCGTGTAACCCATGTGCCTGACAGTCTGTAAAAGGCTGCAGACACAGTGCAATAAAAACAGGCTTGTGCGCACACACGCACACACACATACAAACAAACATATGCATGCACACAGACACACACTCACAAACATATATGCACACATACGCATGCACGTGTACACACACATACAAACATACATATGCAGGCACACAGACATCCACACATGCACATATACACACATTAATTGCATGAATGAGCACACACACACACACACATTACATTACATAACATTATTGGCATTTGGCAGACGCACACACACAGAGAGCTAACCTTTGCTTGCCTGTACTTTGCTTCAGACACTACTGGCTCCTCCAACAGCAGAGCCTATCTATCAGTTCAGCGTGCTGTGTGCTGTGAGTCAGAGGGGTGAATTATCCATAACATCGTAGATGGACTGAGGGGCGGTGGTGTAACAGTCCTCTCGCTGGACGGCCTCTTCATCCAGCTCGTGGCTCACCTTTCCACCGAGCGTGTGTGGAGACACTGCCCTGTCTCCATTACACTGAGTGTGTGTGGAGACACTGCCCTGTCTCCATTACACTGAGTGTGTGTGGAGACACTGCCCTGTCTCCTTTACACTGAGTGTGTGTGGAGACACTGCCCTGTCTCCATTACACTGAGTGTGTGTGGAGACACTGCCCTGTCTCCTTTACACTGAGTGTGTGTGGAGACACTGCCTTTACACTGAGTGTGTGTGGAGAACCTGCCTTTACACTGAGTGTGTGTGGAGACACTGCCCTGTCTCCTTTACACTGAGTGTGTGTGGAGACACTGCCTTTACACTGAGTGTGTGTGGAGAACCTGCCCTGTCTTCTTTACACTGAGTGTGTGTGGAGACACTGCCCTGTCTCCTTTACACTGAGTGTGTGTGGAGAACCTGCCTTTACACTGAGTGTGTGTGGAGAACCTGCCTTTACACTGAGTGTGTGTGGAGAACCTGCCCTGTCTCCATTACACTGAGTGTGTGTGGAGACACTGCCCTGTCTCCTTTACACTGAGTGTGTGTGGAGAACCTGCCTTTACACTGAGTGTGTGTGGAGACCCTGCCTTTACACTGAGTGTGTGTGGAGAACCTGCCTTTACACTGAGTGTGTGTGGAGAACCTGCCCTGTCTCCTTTACACTGAGTGTGTGTGGAGACACTGCCTTTACACTGAGTGTGTGTGGAGAACCTGCCCTGTCTCCTTTACACTGAGTGTGTGTGGAGACACTGCCCTGTCTCCTTTACACTGAGTGTGTGTGGAGAACCTGCCTTTACACTGAGTGTGTGTGGAGAACCTGCCTTTACACTGAGTGTGTGTGGAGAACCTGCCCTGTCTCCATTACACTGAGTGTGTGTGGAGACACTGCCCTGTCTCCTTTACACTGAGTGTGTGTGGAGAACCTGCCTTTACACTGAGTGTGTGTGGAGACCCTGCCTTTACACTGAGTGTGTGTGGAGAACCTGCCTTTACACTGAGTGTGTGTGGAGAACCTGCCCTGTCTCCTTTACACTGAGTGTGTGTGGAGACACTGCCTTTACACTGAGTGTGTGTGGAGAACCTGCCTTTACACTGAGTGTGTGTGGAGAACCTGCCCTGTCTCCATTACACTGAGTGTGTGTGGAGACACTGCCCTGTCTCCTTTACACTGAGTGTGTGTGGAGAACCTGCCTTTACACTGAGTGTGTGTGGAGACCCTGCCTTTACACTGAGTGTGTGTGGAGAACCTGCCTTTACACTGAGTGTGTGTGGAGAACCTGCCCTGTCTCCTTTACACTGAGTGTGTGTGGAGACACTGCCTTTACACTGAGTGTGTGTGGAGAACCTGCCCTGTCTCCTTTACACTGAGTGTGTGTGGAGAACCTGCCTTTACACTGAGTGTGTGTGGAGAACCTGCCTTTACACTGAGTGTGTGTGGAGAACCTGCCCTGTCTCCTTTACACTGAGTGTGTGTGGAGAACCTGCCTTTACACTGAGTGTGTGTGGAGACCCTACCTTTACACTGAGTGTGTGTGGAGAACCTACCTTTACACTGAGTGTGTGTGGAGACCCTGCCTTTACACTGAGTGTGTGTGGAGAACCTACCTTTACACTGAGTGTGTGTGGAGAACCTACCTTTACACTGAGTGTGTGTGGAGACCCTGCCTTTACACTGAGTGTGTGTAGAGAACCTGCCCTGTCGCGCAACATGGATGTAACCGCTGTTATTGACGCCCAACATGCAGCTGCTGCCATTGATCTGCTCCTTTCTCCCGTAGGGGGTAAGCACCGCAGACATAGTGTCCCTAGATGAAAAAAAAAAGAAAAAGACTTAAAAAAAAAAAGAAATTATTGTGGTCAAAATGTCCACATGGTGCAATAAATACCATTGTGTTTTTGTGGAGCATTAAGCAAATCTCTTCATCTTTTATGTTCCTTTATGTTCAGCACCTTGCGCTCGGTTTTTGGTGTGCTTCTGCTCTCTCTATAACCATAGATGAGCTACTGCAAGGCCACTGAAAGACAGGGGCTCACTTTTCCTGAGGTGGCTTGGGACTGAGAAACATTGAAGGTGTAGTTTGTGAGTGAATTCTGCTTCAGCCAGCCCAGCATCAGACTCCTCTCGCCCTCCCTTTCAGCATCAGCATGAGATTATATCCAACACAAGGCACTGTGGGCCCGGATTCAAAGGCACAGATTAAGCCAGGAATAAATCCAATTTTCAATGGAGATTCATATTAGTCCAAGGAATACGCTTAACCAGTGTCTGTGAAACCCTGTGCGTTTCAGATGTCTGAACAGAGGGAGGTTGGACAGGAAGAGGGGACGAACTACAGCATGTTTCCATTAATTTGGCACCCCAACGCTGTCCTAACCCAATCGACGGCCGTTTCCCAGCTGGCCGAGTGCTAATGGGAACATCCTGTCCCCGCTGCTCTCCCTTTCGCCCCCGGGGGCCCGGACGTTAGCTGAGCTCCGCTCTCTCCAGAGCCGAAGACGGGATTTAATGGTCGAGATCTGAAAACCCCTTCCTACCTGTCCTGGAGCCAGAGACAGTTTAACTGGATGAGGGACAGTGATCTGAGTCTGCCGCTTGGCAGTTAGTGGCAGTTGGTGGCAGTTGGTGGCAGTTAGTGGCAGTCGGTGGCAGTTGGTGGCAGTTAGCCAACAGGATGATCTTGCCTGGTCCAAGTGAGCCAACCAAAAGGACCAGAAGGCAGGGTTACAATTTTGTGATAACTGTGTTGTAATTCATTATTTACTTTACATTTCCTTTGATTAATAAATTATGAAGATCCGGTAGCTTACGGATGGAAATGTCACCTTTGTTCTGGTGTAATTTAGAATACATTCTTGGTTATTTGGGAGCTAACAACACCCTCTACATACACTCTCGATTCGTCTACGTCATTAATCCAGTCCTGTGCTGCATGCATATCATGTTTTTATACCACTGTTTTTAAATATCACTGTATTTATACATTTAAAAATATGTATTTAACTGCACCAGAATAAGCTCTCACAGTGACAGTCCATTTTTCCTCCATTTTGTTTGAGGTTTTAAAGCACAAAGACCTGAAAGACAGGCCCGTGCTTGCGCTAGAACGTCTTCTATTGATTGATGCACCATTTCTGTCACTTCAGACCGAGTGTTGTTGCACTCATATACTGTAGAAGAAAGGGTTGTGCTTTGCTAAAATCGATTATATCAAATGGCCTACCGCAAGCACTACATCTACTTTCTGCTTGAGAGTTTTAACATCACAAATCTGTGTGAAAATGACAAAGAAATGTGCAGTTGTGCAAATTGAGAAGACAATTCACTCCAGTCAGACGAGCTTGGAAGTGAAAAAGATCACAGATGATTATTGTTGCAAAACTTGGGAGGCATGATCATCTCATGTCTGCCAGGTCTGGCATGACCAGGATCCTCTTTTTAGGAGCAAAATCTGTCCCGGGAAGTTTGTTGATTTTTCCGAATCGATTTAATCCGGCTAACATGGTGTGAAGAAGCTGTGTGTTACTCGCCAATTAATTAGTCAGATCACTGGCACAGGAAAATGAATGAAAGCTGGCTGAGACCAATGATGATCAGTTTTGCACCCCACCGATGTTCAGCTCACCAACCGTCCTTGTCATATACACACACTGAGCACTTTATTAGGACACCTGCGCACCTGCTTATTGATGTGGTACCTATTAACGTGCTCACTGAGTGTATTGTAACAATCACGTTGTGTTAATGTGCATAACAGTCTCCAGGCCCTGTCCCCCTTTTTCGAAAACCAAAATAGTCGCCTAAGCAGGGTACCCATTGTCCTCTGCAGGAGCTCGCTGAGTCCTGACAGTACCGTGGCCTACATCCAAGGGCCCCATTAGTGCCCAACGCACCGGGAACTGTATCTACTGGCCCGTAACTGGAGAGCACGGCTCGATGTTCTGCAGACCCTTTCTGCGTTCACGAAGTGAGATTGGTGAGATATTCAGGTGCTCCTTAACCCCATAAAACGGGACTCGAAATTCACCACCGTCTCCGTACGACACAGACGTACAGGCCCCCGTCGACAGGACCGTAATGTTCTGACTTATGTCTGCATAAAGTGCCAGTTCCCTCACCATGGCAACCACATGCCTATTTTCCCGACGTGAATGAAAAACGTGCCGTGGAGTAACAGGGTGACAGCTGTGCGGGCTTTGCGTGTGTGTTCTTGTGTTGAATAAAAAAACCGTGACGTTTGACGTCCACTGAGACGGTTGTAATCGCCAAGCGGAGAATGAGACCCTGGCCACGATTGGCGGTTACGAAAGAGCGCTGCTGTCAGCGCCGTCCTTGATGAACAGCGATCAGGTCGAGGTCCGGAGGAATTCCGGTCGAGTCATCCCGGTCCGCGCGGCTGTTAGCGGCGGCTCTGTGATGTAATGACGATGCGGAGGAAGAGGAGGCGCCGCGTGGTCATAGCAGCGATAAGAACCCGGAGGCTCGTCGCCGTGCCAACCGTCCACGCAAGAGCCCACACGCCGGGGACGGCACCAGACGAGAACGAGGCGCTCACTGTGCGTACGATCAGCACTGTGCGTACGATCAGCAGCTCTCACTGTGCGTACAATCAGCAGCTCTCACCGCGTGTACGATCAGCGCTGTGCGTACGATCAGAGGCGCTCACCGTGTGTACAATCAGCAGCGCTCAGTGTGTGTATGATCAGCGCTGTGCGTACGATCAGCGGTGCTCACTGTGCGTACGATCAGCGGTGCTCACTGTGCGTACGATCAGCGGCGCTCACCGTGTGTACAATCAGCAGCGCTCAGTGTGTGTATGATCAGCGCTGTGCGTACGATCAGCGGTGCTCACTGTGTGTACGATCAGCAGTGCTCACCGTGCGTACGATCAGAGACGTATCACTGAGCGTATGATCAGTGGCGTATTGCTGTCGCAGCTTTCAGGTCCTGCGAGTCGGGCGGTTGTGTGTGGGAGGCGCGGGACGCCTTCATTGGAAGAGGTATCCTCACAAATGCTTTACGGTTTACAACGTAAAACTGACAGAGGGACGCCACCAGTAGCAGTGGTCTCTGGGTGGCACGTTGAAAGAAACCTCGGCTGGAACCAGACCCAACAGGGGCAGCCCATCCTCCTCTGGCCGGTTCAGGGTGCGGGTTCATGGTGACCAACACCGTCGGATCAGGTCAAATCTTCCACCGGTCTAAATTCAGGGGTACACACACCACCAGAGTCAAAGCTCTCAGTGACCTTGCGTAAGTACATCTAAGCACCCATTGACCTTGTGCACAATAGAATCAATCAATCAATAAATGGAGCAGTCAGAAGTTGAGGGGTGGCATTAGCTCAGTAGGTAAGTAGTGTGTGTGGCAGCCTATCGCCGTTGGCGTGTGTGTGTGTGTGTGTGTGTGTGTGTATTAGTGTGTGTGTGTGTGTGTGTGTGTGTGTGTGTGTGTGTGTGTGAGTGGGTGAATGAGAGGCATTATTTGCAAGGCGCTTTGGATAAAAGTGCTGTATAAATGCAGTCCATTTACCATTTAGATTTCCACATCATCCTTAATCTGTCTGACTCATTACCTCGCCTCTCCCCAGTCAGTATGACAGCGGTGGAAAATTCAGGTGCAGAAAGTAAAAGTCCGCCCCTGCACTTTGTCCCCATTACCTGGATTAGCACAACTCACAGCTCTTCAGCCAGGATGCTCTGTAGGACGAACGAGTGAAATCAGCTGTCTGAGTTCATGGGTGGAAGAGACACAGCAGGACTTTTACTTTCTGACCCCTGGGTTACTGTCTGACCCCTGGGTTACTGTCTGACCCCTGGGTTACTTGCTGACCCCTGGGTTACTGTCTGACCCCTGGGTTTTGGCCACTGTGGTTAGTGGTCTCGCATCAAATTTAAAACGCTCGCATACCAGGCAGTTAAGGGATCAGCCCCTGTATTTATTCAATCACATATCAAGACCTATACACCAACAAGACCCCTCCGTTCTGCCACTTCGTGCCGTCTGGCGCCTCCCCCTCGCCACACCTGCACTTCTCGCTCACGGCTGCTGTCTGTCCTGGTCCCACGGTGGTGGAATGACCTCCCGGTGGATGTCAGAACGGCAGAGTCTCTGACCTCCTTCAAGCGCAGACTGAAGACTCATCTCTTCAGGCTACACCTTTCCCTCCCTAACTCACCACCATGATTAGCCTTATATATGCCATAGACTGGAATGGCACTTATGTATAGATTGTATAGATATTGTTACTTGTATAGATAATGTTGTTTTTTTGTATTGGCTATTGTATTGTTGTACTCAGGGTATTCTAGCTGCCAACTGTGGTATGCTAGTTTGGAAGTTGATTGTATTCTTCAAGGGTTCTGATAGTCTGTATGTTTACATTAGGACTCGGAACTGTACTGTCCTCTCGGGTCCTCTTCGCACTTGTACTTGTGTTTGATTGCTCTGGATAAGAGCATCTGCTAAATGCCATTTAATGCAATGTAATGTAATGTAATGTAATGTAATGTAATGGTTTTCCAATGTCACTTCTCCCCCCCCCCCCCAGAAGTGTGTGTGTGTGTGACTTGAGGAAACAGTGCCAATCCCAAAGCAATGGCTGAAGAAGTTGTTGTTGGTCCTAAATTAACTGATCTCTGTACGTTCGCTGATATCGAATCACAGAGTGCTGAAGTCTGAGCAGATTTTCCAAGTGAATACACTCTCAGAAGCAAAGTGGAGGTACATTCTTGTTCAAGGATCAAATTTCCCAAATGTTTTCTGAAAGTACAGTAATGTTCTGTTCAGGTACAAATGGGAACGGTTTTCAAGCAAAAAAAAAAGGTGCAAATGAATTACGTATCGCTGGCTAGGGGTACAATTTTATGTACCTATAGGGTACCACCCTAGTGACAAGCATATGTACCTTTTTACGCACTTTTCATAACTTTAGTTCTGAGGGAGTATGTACATACATTTAAGAACTTCAGATGCCTTGGGTAAACTGCAATAATATCATTTTCAAAGAAAATGCTGCTTACTGCAGGCACCAGTGACTGGAAAGGCCTTCTTGAAACGGCAGGTGACGCATTCACACCCTGCTTCCCCTCAGACAGTGGGTGTGTGTCGGCGTCTGGTGGGTGTGGGTCGGCGTCTGGTGGTCTTGCTCCTGAGGAAGTGCTAGCCAGCACTAATCCCGTCCCACCAATAAACATCTCGTTAACAAAGCAGCACATGCTTTGCATTCAAGCACAGGACACAAGACTTAAAGAAAACAGGGTTTTATTTAAGCAACTTAAGTAAACAGCTGTACCGCATATAAACATTGTACAATTATTCCATAAATTTCATTTCACCCCCATCCCCCAAAAAGCGGGAGTTAAAAGACAGCATCTTCAGAGCCTGACCCTCTGAACACTTTTAAATCAGCCATCCCACTTAAGCCAACACTATTGCAGAGACTGCAGCAGTTTATGGGCATATACAGAACACACATTTATTCAGGTTGGTACAGTATATGAAATCTCATGTGACAGTGTTGCAGGATTTTTGGTTCTGGTCCAATCCAGTGAAACATGTTGACAGACAATAAATGTGTTGCACCAAATTGCCATTTTAGTAGGGATACATTGTCAAGGTTGGAGAGACAGGTGGCCAAAAATGATGGATTTATAGACAACTTAAGGGTACAGTGCCTAGTCCTGACCAGACCACATGCAAAACCAATATGATTTGTATTTTCTGAACAGAACAGCAGGACAACGTAGATACATTTTCCAAGTCATGTAGTAACGGCCATTTTAACTGCTACTTTTTATAAGTGTGCATAGATTGACATCAACTCTTGGCACCAATTCTCAAGTCACGATCAGTTGCGCTACATGGTCTGGGTTCGGTGAAACAGCTCCTGCATTTGAGTTTTGAACACCCGCGCATAAATCAGACAGGTGTCAAATAACTCAATCCAGTCATAGCCTACGCCGTTACAGCAAAAAAGAGGCCAACAGCACTTTCGGTACAAAGTCGTTCTGGTCATAGCAGTACAGTTGATTTGCCAATTTTTACAAGTGTCCAGTGTAAGCAACCAGTGCATCCCCCCAAGCGCGTTCAGCGATGCACCGCGGTTTCCAATTCCGCTTCGAAGTGTGGCGTCCTCAAACGGTCGCGCGCAACCGGCGTAGAAGCGTCACGGATCACGACCACAGCCACCCGCCGTCGTAGCTTTTACTTTAAAAGTCGCTATTCTAAGCGACACAGCCGTTGATTGTTGAATCCGGGGTGTTCAACCTCGCCCCTTGCTAACAGTTCAAGTAACCTAGTCAGTTCTTCTTCTCCCAAAAACCGCCGACATGCTCCGGACAATGCTCTTGAGTCCGACCGGTCCCTTCTTCATTGCCCTCGCCTCCCGGATCAAGTCGAGCAGTTCGTGGAAAACTAGCAACACACCGTGGTAGGTCTCGGCTGCGGAGATCTCGAAGAACCCGCAATCGGAGGACAGGGCGAGGAGAGTGCCCTCCTCGCTGGAGACGGTGCGGCGGTGCTTGAGGTCCCGCTTGTTGCCGACGATTACAATCGGCGTCGCGCCTGGGACCTTTGCTTTACACTGCCTGATCCGCTGCACCTGTCGACGCACCAGGTTAAAGCTGGCTCGGTCGCAGATGCTGTAGACCAGAATGAACCCGTCTGCCCACTGAAGCTGCTTCTCGCTGATGCATCCGTCGGCGTCAGATTTCTGAAGAGAAAAGAATGAATTGGCTTTAAGCAACGACGCGCCGTGTAGGCTGCAAAGTGACCCATGTCTGAACTTTAATTCAAATCAAAGCCTAAACGGTCACAATTTGTTATGACTCCGAGCTTAGTGTGTGGCGAATGATACATGGTGGTGCAACGATGCATCCTTTGAAATTTTTTTTAGGAAAGGGTTCTTTGATGAGTCTTCACAGAGGTACCCTTTAGTTCTTTAGAATGGCAACTTCTATTGAAGGTGTGAAAAGCGTGAAACCCTTGAACTAGACAGTCACAAAAGTATAGAGGAACGCTTTCTTCTGAGTGTATCGGCTACTTTTCTAATGTAAAGCCCCAGGGAAACTACATTTTTTTACAATAGCCCAAATTACAGTATTTCCAAAACAGTATCATAGGACAACTATCATGTATAATAATGGCCATCCCAAAAAATAACAGGATTTATGCGTTCCTTACCTGTGGATGCAGGGAGTCCCAGATATTGAAAGAAATTTCCCGTCCGTCAATTCGGTCACTGTGACTGTATATTGATTCTAGAAGAGAAGGGGGAAGGTTTTACTTCTTGCTACAGAAATGCAGCAAATAAATACAATTCCAGGATAGGCTAATCAAGCAGTTCAGACACTTCGCTTACCTATATTTCCGTATTCGCCGATAAATCTTCTGGTAAGGAATCGCACTGTGAGCGCTGTAGACAGAGGGAAGCAGATCATAAGCAATTCGTTGAGTTTTATGTCCTATGCTCTAAAATGCCATTAGTGAGCGCAAGCTACTATCCGCAATGTCCATTTCTAGCCACGGTTGTATGTAGATTAGGCTAGGAACGATGAATATGTAAACATGTAAACAAACAAATATAAAGTCTAAATATTTTGAAATATGCAACGTGCTTACCAGACTTCCCGACATTTTCTGCTCCAAGTAGCAAAACATTCGCCTCCAGTTTTTGTTGCGTTCCCTCCATCGCTTTGCTGTTGTTGCCCGAGTTGGATTTGACTTGAATAACCATTTGCAGGCAGCCGTACACAAACTGTGGATCCTGTGCTTGTCTTTGCTGTGCAGGTTGACCGCTTCGTTCCAGTGCTGTGACCAAGCGGGCTTTGCTGAAATCTTGACGCGTTTTGGAGAATTTATAGAAAGGAGGGCGGGTCCATTGCCGTGACGGAGACTTGAGCGGACCAATGAGAAGCTGGAGCGTCTGTTTATGAAATTGACATCTAAAGTGGAATTTTGAGCGAGGTCCTCCTGCTGCGACAAGAGGTGAAACCGCTGGCGGAATTCGTGGAACAGGAGGGAGGGGGCCAGGCGAAAGATTATGAGAACACGTTTGATTAGGCTACTAAACGTGGCGGCGGAGTCGACGCATTCAGTGAAAGCAATGGGCTTTCTCGATAACCACAGCGTGCAGCCTAATCAATTTTAGCTGACAGCCAAGCTGGTAACTAATCAGGACCTGAAATTCTGCAGCCCGGTGCCGTTTCTCAGACGAATTCATGCATATGAATAAATAATTAATTCAAAACAGGCCATTATACGCCTATCAATCAAGGCCTACTGTGCCACTTTATTTATAGGGCTTCTCTCTATAAGTCTCTGCTCACGAAGTGAATCACCCTAAACTCAGACTTATAGCCTAGTGATTTTGATATTAATCACGCAGCTTTTAAATTGGCTTAAGGAGAAAACACAGAAGTGAACGAGTGCACTGACACAAATTAAATGAAAATGAACGGTGAAAGGACATCGATATAAACTGTTGCAAGAGCCGCAAGGCAGCCTGGATCCGCAACTAGACACTCTGTGACACGAGACGCCCAGCTATCGCCTATATCCTGCCATTATCTATGTAGGTGGGGAGTGAGCGAGTCCTGTTGCTTGTTTTTTATGAAAGATGAGATCATCGCATCCGAGATGCTGGGGAAAGGTAACGTGCAAACAAACTCTGGGTCGTCACGTAGGCCTACGGACATTTTTGTTTTTTTAAATCGATGTTTCTACACAGCAGAATCCGAGATTACAAAATAAATAATTAATTCCAAAATGACGTAGCCACGGCCACAACACATTGTGTCCCCAAACGCCTTGTTCGCTCAGAACTATTGCTTCAGGGCAGGTGCTGGAGAAGATCAAATTAACTTTTAACATCACAAGTGATAATGGGCATATATGGTTATCGTTACACATTTGAACAAAAAACAGGGGGGGGGGGGGGCATGTTCACCTAGCCTACAATGAACGTCCAGTGCAGCATATTGCGTATTTGCATCATACGCAAACAGTATTCAAATGATCGAGAAACGGTCATCGGTCATAAGTATCAATGTAACACGAGCACCCTCTCCTGGTTAGATGTCTCCATACATCACGATACTAGCGGATTTGGCCTACGGGCAAAGGTAGGGAGTTATGAAATCAACAATAGTGTCATTATAAAAATCAAAACGGGCACAGATGTCAGCAAGCTCCACGCAAAACATTTTTCCTCAAGTTCCTTTTCACATGCCCACATTTAATGAAACGCAAAAGACAAAATGGCGCATTATTTGCATGACAGCCATTAACAGGCACTCTAACCGAACGCGACTAGTAATCGTGGTAACCTCAACATTGGTCTGAGGAACACAAAAGTGTGGGGAAAAAAAGGCACAGAATCTACTCACATACACATACAATATTTTATTATTTGTGATAAAAAAGACAGTATCATACATCCAAAGTAAAAACATTGAGCAGTGGTTTCCTGACAATGTTCCATTGTCACAGCACAAGAAGAACACACCCGAGTTTTCAGGGGGCCAGGATAATAACGACAATATTCCCAAAAGTGCATTTATGCCACCTAGTGGCAAAACAGAGATACTGCCAACTGTGGAGGACCTGCCCGCTCACTGCAGCGAGAGAGGCGCGTCAGCCGGGGACACCGCTCCTCCCACCACAGAAGAAAACAATGAGGTAGATTCATGGACTGCGTCCGAAACCGCGTACTACCCGGACTAAATGTCCAGCTCATTTTCATTGATTTCAGTCGCAGCCACGTAGTGGAATAAAATAACACCCCTCCACTCCTCTCACCTCCTCCTAGCTCATCCCTCCATCACTCCGCCCCTCTTCCTCGCTCATCACTCTATCCCTCCACTCCTCTCTCCTCCCCTCTCATCACTCTATCCCTCCACTCCTCTCTCCTCCCCTCTCATCACTCTATCCCTCCACTCCTCTCTCCTCCCCTCTCATCACTCCATCCCTCCACTCCTCTCTCCTCCCCTCTCATCACTCCTCCACTCCACTCCTCTCTCCTCCCCTCTCATCACTCCTCCACTCCATCACCCCACCCCTCCACTCCTCTCTTCCTCGTTCATCACTCCACTCCTCCCTCCATCCCTCCATCCCTCCTCGTCCTTGCAGAGTTTCTTCATCAGAGGCTCGGCCTGTTCCTTCTTCACAGCCTCCTCTTTCCTCTTCCTCTTCCTCTTCCTCTTTGTCTGCCAGGTGTCCGTGGCCCCCTGGGGTCCTGTGGCCCCTCCGGCCCCCGCCACCTCCTTCCCCGGGGGCGGCTCCAGGAGGGAGGGCTGCAGGCTTGGCCCGAAGGTTTTCATGAGCGCCTTCTGGAAGATTCTCTGAAGCCTCTCCACGGGCTTGACGTCCTGATGGAGAAAGAGGGGTAAAGAACGGGTGAGCGAAGAGGGGGATGAAAAACGCATCCTCGTGTTCCCGTTTTGTGGAAAAGGACGTTTCCCTCGCTGTGGATGATGAAGGAGCTGAAGGTGTCGTAAAAACGGTGTGAAAGCATCGGAACGCCCAGTCCCTAAACAAAACCACACAATCCCGTTACGGAGGAAATGTGCATTTAAACCAGCCATGTGGACTCCAGTGACATCGCAATGTAATGTAATGTAATGTAATGTAATGAAGTGTAATGTAATGTAATGAAGTGTAATGTAATGTAATGTAATGTAATGTGGGACCTTTAATGAACACGCATGCGCAGAAACGGCAGGAGCCTCTTACTTGCGGGCCCTTGGGAAGGGAGCTGAGGAGGAGCCAGACGTCGGAGACGAACTCCAGCGTGCGGTACGCCGGGGACAGCCTGTGCAGCAGCCGGTCCCGGATCAGCGTGACGTCCACGTAGGGAGAGGAGTCCGACAGCCACTGGGGGAGACAACGCACAGCATCCCATCAGCCTGCCCACCCAAGCACAGAGCCTCACTCTCTCACTCTCTCACTCACACACTCTCTCACTCACACACTCTCTCACTCACACACTCTCTCACACTCTCACACTCTCACACTCTCTCACTCTCTCACTCTCTCACTCTCTCACTCTCTCACTCTCTCACTCTCTCACTCACACACTCACACACTCACACACTCACACACTCACACACTCACACACTCACACACTCACACACTCTCTCACTCACACACTCACACACTCACACACTCACACACTCACACACTCACACACTCACACACACGTGTTCCTCACTCACTCACACACTCACGTGTTCCAGATGGACCCACCCCCACACACACACACACAGTACATACCTCAGGCTGCTGGTACAGGACAGCACTGTACTCATCACTGATCAGGGTGAGAAAGAGACGCTTGCATTCCTGTGTGTGAGTGAGAGAGAGAGGGAGAGAGAGAACAACTTCACACAAAGGTTGAAAAGGTGGTGAAACTGGCGGGAGTTTTTACCACCCTGATTACTTTACGCTACACAGACAGGCCACAGGGAGACTTACCCTCTGGTCAGGCAGACTGAGGGTGGGGTCTGTCTCTGATAGGCTGCTCTGGTGAACCCTGATATCCGATTGGTCCTCGCACACCATACACTGCCAGCGCCCGCTGCCGACAGGGAGAACGGGAATCCAGGTTAATAAACACCATTCAGACTGGTGTGTGTGTGTGTGTGTGCGTGCGTGCGTGTGGTTGTGTGTGTGTGCGTGTGGTTGTGTGTGCACGTGTGTGCGTGGTTGTGTGTGTGTGCGTGCGTGCGGTTGTGTGTGTGTGTTCGTGCGTGCGTGCTTGAGTGTATGTGTCCTCATGTGTATACATGTGTTCTGTGTGTGTGTGTGTGAGAATGTATCCTCATGTGTAGGTGTCCTCATGTATATGTGTGCGTGTAGTTGTGTGTGTGTGCGTGTGTCTGTGTGTGTGTGTGTGTGTGTGTGTGTGCATGTGGTTGTGTGTGTGTGCGCGTGTGGTTGTGTGTGTGTGCGTGTGGTTGTGTGTGCGTGTGTGGTTGTGTGTGTGTGCGTGTGTGTGTGTGTGGTTGTGTGTGTGTGCGTGTGCCTGTGTGTGTGTGTATGTGTGCGTGTGGTTGTGTGTGTGTGTGCGCGTGTGGTTGTGTGTGTGTGCGTGTGGTTGTGTGTGCGTGTGTGGTTGTGTGTGTGTGTGTGTGTGTGTGTGTGTGCGTGTGGTTGTGTGCGTGTGTGTGTGTGTGGTTGTGTGTGTGCGTGTGTGTGTGTGTGTGTGTGTGTGTGTGTGTGTGCGTGTCTCTCACCTGTCGGCGGTGCAGATGGGGGTGAGGAGGCAGTCGCTGTGGAAGCTCCTCCCACACTCGCTGCAGCTGCTGAGTGCTCCGGCCGTGTGGCAGAGCGCACACCTCCCCCGTCCGCCCGGGGGGGGTACCAGGGGGGGCTCCAGGGGGGGCACCGGGGGGGGCTCCAGGGGGGGCTCCAGGGGGCGCAGGGACAGGGGGGGCACCAGGGGGCGCAGCGACAGGGGGGGCACCAGGGGGCGCAGCGACAGGGGGCGCAATGACTTGGAGTCGGGACAGGAAAACTGCGGTAACACACAGGATCAAAGCTCATAAAAGGCACGTCAAAAGAAAAATTTTTAATTAAGTGTCGGTTGTTCATCTTCGTCTTACGCAATTTCATTCTTTTTTTCCATTGGTTGATAAAACGGACATTCGTCAGCTCATCACCATAGAAACAAACTCACCACTCACTTGTCAGTCAAGATATCGAAAGAATAGTTTGCTAACGTATTAGCAAATAAGACAAGCCTAACTAACGTAGATGTACTGGACATTGCCATAGCAGCAAAATGCAAACTGCAACAGTAACAAAGCCTCAGTGTCAGAGAGTTCAGTGGGCTTAGCAAAGTTGTTGCCCAGGTTACCAAGACACCAGTGCAGCACATTAAATACTACAAGTACCATGATGCATTGTGGTCCGTAGCTGCCATCCATATAATTTCTGTTGAAAAGCAACTGAACCAAACATTCTGTGGAAATGATCGAGTGGGTCTTTAATCACACACTCACTCACACACACACACACGCACACACACACAGGGCTCCCACCTGGCCCTCCTCAGGGATCTGCTCCAGGAGAACTTCCTGTCTGCCGGTGCTGGTCGCCAGGCGGAACTGGGGCAGGGGGCCGCCCGGCAGGGGGAAGGAGACGGGCAGCCGGACCAAAGAGACTCTGGGAACCAAGGGCCTGTGAAACCACCACAGGGTTAAAAAACGCACTCGCACACACGCTCACACACACGCTCACACATACATGCATACATAGACACGCATACACACACACTCACAGACTCAAACGTGCAGGCACGCACTCATACATACACACACACACAAACACATGGACACACACAGACACACATACACACATACACACACACAGACCCTCACTCTCAAACACACGCACACAGGCACACAGTTTTTGTGATTGTATTGCTTTGTAAAAATGTGTTTGTTTTATATACGGCACCCCCTAAATTAGTACCTTCCGTCTCCAGTCCTTGATTCAGGAACACCTGGGAAGAGGGAGAGGGAGAGAGAGAGAGAATGAGAGAATGATGACACTAGAATAAAGACAGTCTGAAATAAAAGTGAGTGGCTTGTTTTTTTTGTGGCCTCGATGATGCCTGCCTACGCCCTCGTCCTCCCTCTCTCGCTCTCTCATGAATGCGTGGCCTCAAGGTTAATCCCTGCATCACTCCACACAAAGAGCACTGCCGCGCTCTCCCAGCGAACACTTTCTCCAGGGGAAAAGACGGTGAAACACCATCTGGGCGCGTTCAGGTGAAAACACAGGTGGATTTGCAACGTTTCCGTCGCCGACGACGACGAGTCGGGCTATCCCCGGGTGAAACCTCAGCTACAGTCCATTTACGGAAATCTCTCTCAGCCCGGATTTCCACCGGTCAAGGGGTCTAGATCCGGGCATCCTCATCAAGTCAGAGCCTCTCCGTTCCGGTTTGGTTTTTATTCACTGCGTTTTGACTTCAGCTGCTCTCGGTGTCGGTGTTCGGCAGGCGTTCACTCACTCTCAGCGTCCGTGTCCTCCGTGCGGTCGCCGTTGACTTCCTGTGGGACGAAAATAAAGCCGGTTTTACTGGGTCAGCGGCAAGGGCGCAGAGGGCCTGACCCAGGGGCCAAAGCAAGCGCTGCCAGGGCACACATACCTCCACGGGACACCCGAAGAGCTGGCTGTCGTCCGGCAGCCCAACAGGCGGAGGGTTTGGGGGGGAGAGCCGGCTCTTGTCCGGCAGCCCAACAGGCGGAGGGTTTGGGGGGGAGAGCCGGCTCTTGTCCGGCAGCCCAACACGTGGAGGGTTTGGGGGGGAGAGCCGGCTGTCGTCCTTCAGCCCACCAGGCGGGGGTTCGGGCGATTTGGACCCGGTCGAGCCCGGAGGTCCGCTCCGCATCGGCGGGGCTGACCCGGCCAGAGCCGGGGGGGCAGCGGGAGCGCGGGAGGTGGGCGTCCGGCCGTCCGGAGCGGGGGGCGGCGGGCCAATCGGAGCGGAGAGGGGCGCGAGGAGGGCGGGAGGGGCGGGGAGGCGCGTGGGAGGCGGACGGGCGCAGGGGAGGCGCGGGTTTACGACAAGGGCCGGAAAATACGCAGGACGCTGCTCGCCGAAGAGAAAGACGGGCCGCATTTGGGTGGACGGAGAAACGGGGCGGGGCGGCAGGGTCGGGCATCTGGGGTTCAGGACGGACAGGAGAAGAGGATTTGATTGTCGGGGGGCGCGACCAATCTGGGTGGGAGGGGCCTGAGGGAACATGGGAAGCATCTGAGAGGAAGTCGTAAGTATCTGATAGGAAGCGGGAGGAATTTGAGCGGAATTGGGAGGAATATAAAAATACGTGGGAAGAATATTAGGGGAACCCTGAGGAATCGGAGAGGACGTGCGAGGGATCGGAGAGGAAGTGGGACGGACCTGACAGGAAGTGGGAGGGATCTGATAGAGAGGGGGAGGAATCTGGCAGGAAGTAAGAGGAATCAGAGAGGAAGTGGGAGGGATCTGAGAGGAAGTGGGACGGACCTGACAGGAAGTGGGAGCGACCTGACAGGAAGTGGGAGGGATCTGATAGAGAGGGGGAGGAATCTGGCAGGAAGTAAGAGGAATCAGAGAGGAAGTGGGAGGGATCTGAGAGGAAGTGGGACGGACCTGACAGGAAGTGGGAGGGACCTGACAGGAAGTGGGAGGGATCTGATAGAGAGGGGGAGGAATCTGGCAGGAAGTAAGAGGAATCAGAGAGGAAGTGGGACGGATCTGAGAGGAAGTGGGAGAAATCTGACAGGAAGTGCTGTCAGCAGAAACAATAGGGGAGGAAGTGGAGTCAGTTTGAGAAGTCGGGGCAATAGAACAAACGGTGAGCCTTTTAGGAAGCTTGCCTTGGCCATTCTGATCGCCTGTGCAAGCAAAGGGCACCATTTTAACCACAAGTTTACCTGGGGGGAAAAAACAAACAAACAAAGGAGTTATGTCAAAGTAGCAGCCAGTTAAAAAAGACATTTCTGTGTGAACATTGCTGAACACAGATGGGTGGGTTGGTTTATGCCGTCGTACCGAAGGTTTGGATTTTACTGCAGATCTCGCTGTCGCGGCAGAAAGCGGCCGTCACCATGGAGATGCCCGGCGAGACGTCGCAGGACGCCAGGTCCTCAAACTGGCACTGGATCTGAGGACACGGGGGAGACACGGGGGAGACACGGCGGAGACACGGGGGAGACACGGGGGAGACACGGGGGAGACACGGTGAAGTAAAGATGCCCACACGGTGAAGCAGCATTTATCTGCCACGCTACATGTCATTGGAACAAACTGCCTCAAGATTCGCCCCAACGGTGCCCATCTTTAAAACCAGGTTGAAAGGTATTAATGTTCTCCACTGCCTTTTGTAAAACATTTTTAGCTTACTTGAAATTACAACTAATATTGCACCTTGATCTTAATTTTATTAAACGTCTTTTATGCCTTTAGGTAAAGCATTTTGAATTGCCCGTGGGCATGAAAAGTGTGATATGAACTTGACCTGACTCGACTTGAAGATGAGATGAGTTAAGATAAACTATACTGAACCTCGTGGGGTAATTTGTCCTCTGCATTTGAGCCACTCCAGAAAGGAGCAGAAGCAGTGGGGCAGAGCCCAACTCCAGTTCTGAGGGCCGTGCCTTGGTCAAGCGAGTACACCTAACCTGACACGCATGTCTTAAAGAGTGTGAGAGGAAGCCAGAGGGCTCGGAGTAGACCCACGCAAGCACGGGAAGAACACGCAAACTCCACGCAGAGAGCATCTGGCTAGCTGAGAACCTCACCAGTGCTAAGCAGGACGCCACCACGCCACCCAAGGCCTCGTAACCTCGAACATGCGCACGCTTAACCCTTTATGGTAGCAAGATCACAAATTATTGTTGTCACCCGGGGCATTCTAGCTGCCAACCGTGGTATGCTAATTGGTAAGTTGAGGTATTTCTCAAGGGTTCAAATTGTCGTACTGTCCTCTAGGGTCCTCATCGCACTTGTCCCTGTGTTCAATCTGCACTTCATCGTACGTTGCTCAGGATAAGAGTGTCTGCTAAATGTCTGTAATGTCATGAGAAATGTAAGTGATACGCGATGAGTCCTGGGGGGAGGTTTATCCCGTATGCCGGGGCGCACAGTACCTTGCTCTTGTAGGCCAGCAGTGCGGAGTAGCCCTCCGTGTCCAGGGCTCGGTCCGTGAAGGACAGGAGGTAGGTCAGCCGCTCCTCCAGCTTCTTCAGCGCCTCCTGCCGTTCCCGGATCTTCCTTTCCTCCGAAAGACACAGCTCCTGGCCAGTGAACCACAGAATTCATCAGAAATAAAAAAACTATTCCAGCAATGACTATTCTTCCAGAAGAAACGTTGATTGTGGTATCAATTTCGTTATTTATTTATTTCTTTATTTATTTGTATTGCACTTTCCACAGAAGAAAAAAGGGGAAATACCTGCCCTGAGCCCCCAAAATAACACACAACAACTCACAACAACTCACAATAACACACAACA
>NC_083768.1:41553282-41573282 GCF_963514075.1 Conger conger | reverse complement strand
ACAAACGAACTGCCGCGAAACCTTACTCACCCCCGTAGTCCGCCGCGAGAGACCGGGAGACGCACGGCAGGCAGAGCGAGTGTAAACACGGCAGAAGTTGGGGCCGTCGGTCCGGCGCCAGTCTCGCCAGGCACGCGCCGCAGTGTCCGAACTTCAGCGCCGGCCGCGGCGACACCGCCGTTTTACTGCCGTCGTCCTTCGCCGCCGCGGGAGGAGGCTTGAACCAGTCGCCCGTCACACAGCCGTCGCAGAACATTCCTAAACCCAAAGGCGCGTTACACTCTGGTACGTTTGCCCCCCCCCCCCCCCCCACCACCACCATCCGACATCTGATCCACTCCTTACATAACACACCTCAACCCACAGTCAGCCCTTCGACCCTGGGTATCCAAAGGCAAAGTGGGACTCAGGAAGGGCTGCCTGAGGAACCTGAGGGCTGGGGCTTCTGGTATGTGTCAAAGGAACAGAGGACAACACTGTTTGGACTAGCTTTGGGGAGGTTCAGGCCATCGGCACCGAAGGAGATAAGGGGAAGATGAATGGTGGCTGTATAAAGTGATTTAACGGCAGTTGGGTCACAGGGGTTTCCCTGACCAAATCATGGGAAAAGAATCCTTCAGGGCATTTGTGCCCCCCTCTCCCGTGACCCCACAACTGGTCCCTTCCAAGGGGAAAGACTCCGGACAATGCCACAGCGCCCTCATTTGGGCACTGCTGTCATTACACCGGTGGCTGCTCACCTGGATTAAATATTCAAAACTGCTGTTGAGATAGTAAATAGACCCAATAAAACCTTGAAAACATTGCCCGTGTGATCCTTGTATTATTGCATTAAGTCTTATGTAATGGTAACAGGAATTGCATGTAAAATGGATAATCAGGGGGGAAGTTTCACGATAACTGCAACATAATAAAACATAAGGGTAATCTGTTGGGTATAGATGTGATCCGGTAAGGAATCGGACAATAAACCATAGTTTCAGTAACTCAAGGGAAAACCTGCATATCCTCTCTTGGTAATCATCTCATTTTCCCTACTTAACAACCCCCAAGGGTGGGGGTCTAAATTCCAGATTTGACCACCCCTCCAGGTTGATTTGTTCAGTGTACAGAGAGACATTTGAAAGTATTTAAAAGGTAAAACGTCAATACAGTAACTGTTACACTTATTATAGGTGAATTATTAAGAGTTTTTGATGATTGCTTACACACTTGTTGCATGTTGCAGAATTTGGCTCTACACACAAGCCAGATAAGACACAACACTTAGAGATAAACATCTCACTTCTAGTGCAAAATGGCACTTATGCAACAAAATGATACACACATGCACCCTCAGGAGGTCGTAACACAGTAACATCAAAACTGAATTACATTTACTTCACAGCACTAATTTTTTTTTTGTTCACTGCGGAGCATAGACCTAATATTGTAGGACTATACTGTATTGTACTGTGATACAGAATGGATGTGCAACAATTACATAGGTACAGTCTAGTGTAGAAAGTTGAAGGCATACATGTTCTCCAGTCTAAATGTCCGAATTATAAATGCTACCGTGTAGTGACTCAGGTTGGGCTGGAATCTCTGCCCAGCCCCCCCTTTTAACATTTATGACATGGTCCACCACAGTGGCCGTAATATCGTCCCCTTCTTTGTTCTTGTCTTCGTCCTCCTCCTCCTCCTCTTTATCTCTTCCTCTACCTCTTGCTCTCGCTGCCTCCATATCTCCAAGTTCTCACAAAAGAGGTGAGTTTACCTGAGGTCTATTTGTAGTACTAAGGCTCAGACAGATTGGTGGTCAAAAGTGTTTTCTTGTGTGTGTGTGTTGGTGTTGCCAATTTCAGGTGTGTTTTGACAATGATTGCAAGAGATCTGATTCTTGAACAAAGTGTTTAATGTACGAACAAGTGTGTTGTTTTGCAAGAAGTGTGTTGCAGAATTGCAAACATAGTGCAAAGCAGAAAACGTGTTTGTACTTTTGGTGCCTTTGTTTAAGTCATGATTACAAAAAAGTTAAGGTTCTGATGCTTTGGTCTAAGCATTCAATTTAGTGTGTAAGCAATCATCAAAAACTGCAACACAGAGCTCTTCACAGAGCAAACTTCCACAACCGGACGAGGAAAAAAGTATTATTTCTTTAACGTCAGCTAAAAGCTGAATTTGACCCAGAAGGATGGCCAAGATGCGGAATAAATGTGGTTTATAGTCAGGTAGCTTTGCTAAATAAAAGCGAAATAATTTACGGTTATTAAAAAAAGTTAACTCAAAGAAAGATAAAAGAACCAGCCAGTGCTTTTATTCATATACGGAGGAAATACACGAAAAATAGTATCCGGAATCCGTTATTCGTTACAGTTAACGCTGGAGGCAAACTAACTACCAACGGGATTTGCTTCCCCGCAACAACCCTGATAGCTTGATACGGTCTGCTTATCTAGCCGAGTGGAAAAACGATTTTCACTTTTAAAAGCAAATCCACTTACCTCGATTATAACATGAGCTTTTGAAACGCGAACTAATATTCGCCTCCGGTTTAAAGCACGAAAAACAACTCCACTCAATCTCCTTCGTCCTTTGCAAAACACACAACCCCACCAACACCACGAACAGGAAGTACGTAGCATTGTATCAGGCACACAACCAGCAGACATGCTTACCCGTCACAAAACTATAAAACCGCGTTAGAATCCATGCCTCGAGTTCCAGGCGAGGTTACCGAGGAGTGTTGAAATGCACGGGCAACGTCCTCAATTTGGTGAATGGTTGACAACATCCCTCCTCCGCTGGGCAGGATAACAGCACTGAGTAAAACCCGGAACGCTCCAAAATCTGCAACATGGACTGAAGATGTTCCCGGTTTAGTTATCCAGCTAACTCGGTAATCCTGCATAATGAAATTAGCCTCTCCCACCCCACATCAGAGAAGAGGGGTGCGATAAACAGGCAGATTAAGGGATACTCACAGATTAATATGCATATCTATAGAGTCATGGAAGAAAGCGGTGTCTGATGATCAGTTGAATTTGCTTAAACGGTCTATGCTCCCAATATGCTATTGTTTTTGGGAATCGTTCGCAAGGGCCAATTGCAGGAGTGGTGCTTCGCACGAGTTTCAAACCTCTTTCACAGAACTGCAGAAATTATTTTAGTTTTATTGTGGACGGATCAGTGGGTCTTATACAAAACAAAAACTTCAAAGGAGTGAAAGGAGTAGCCTACATAGCCATGACAAAGTCACATTTATAAAAATGTATGGTTGACGCTTAATTTCTTAGAAGGGCTCCTTATTAGTAATTTACCTATAAGAAGTGAACTGTATTCATATTATACTTGTTCTAACTGTTGTGAACTAAAGATAAGAGGACTAAGGATGAGAGGAACTTGAAGCCTGCCACTGTAGTAACAACAGTGGCCTGAGCAAGGTCAAACTATAACCGCACCCGTTTCCAGGCAACGTACATTATCAACAAGGTCACATGTGTAGTAGTGAATGGATAGTGCCAACAAAGAAAAAGAAGTTGACTATTAATTTTTTATGGATTAAACGGGAGTTGAGTTTAACCCCCGGAATGGGCAAAACTAGAGAAATAGGATAACGAGGGGATTCATTTGGAGACAGATTCAGGGTGTTTGGGGACTGCTTGAGAAATGTATTTATTATGCCCCCCAGTAGGCTGAATGAACATGAAGCATATGCAGGACTAAACATACCAAAATGAAACACAAGAAATTATATAAATAGGTATAAATATTAGACAGACAAAAAAAAATGTAAAGTAATACTTCATTTTATTTTGAAATTATATAGTTCACACCTCATGACTGTGTTAATGCTTCTCTTGGAGAAAATTTGGCTGACGGGCCACTCCAGGGAAGATTCCCCAGTGTTTCAAGTGTTCTACCTTTGGAGAGTGTCCAAAGGGAGAACAGAGCCTTAGAAAGTCCCAGAGCCTTAGAAATGGCTTCTATAACTTCTAGAATTTCCTTTGATCTTGGCATAGTGTGCTTGTGGAAGCGTTGTGGTGCCTGCTTCACTCTGATGGTAAGGTTCATTGATTAGTGCGGTTTAGATTCAACAGGATTGGCTGCAGTCAAGCCCGTCTGTGTTCAGTCATATTTAATCCAGGGGGTAATTACCTTTTCACATGGGTGATATGGGTTAAATTTCATTTAATTCAAAAAAGTTGTATTGTTATATACTCAAGTTCCCTTTGTCCCCTTTATTACATGTTGTCTAAAAATCTGAAATCATTTAGTGTGACGAATATGCAATAATACTGCATATTCACGTCACTGTAAAATGATAATGACCTCTCTTTACAGTGAGGACAAATATTTTTATTTTTTATTTCTTTCAAGAAATTTTTTACAATTATGGTGTAAGAAATACGCATTTATAGAAGTACTGAATAACAAAACAGGAATTTACGAAACATTTAAAAAGGTTACTCCATACAATAACAAAAAAATAAAAATGCTGGACACTTCTTAAGTCATGCACTTGTAGCAAACATCGAAGAGTTTTCGTTCGGGTAGCCCATAGCTTTTTTCTTGTACTTTATAAACTGTTTAGAGAGGGACTTGAACCCGTTTGATTTCGGTCCCATGTACGTATCGCCCAGCATACGCTGCTGCAGGAACCCAAGTGCCTGGGAGTATATTCGCGGATATTGCAGATGAAACGTATAGTACGTTCCCAGCAGGGTGATTACGGCCTCCAGGACCGTGTTTGCCTGGGCGCGAGCGGTCATGGCGTCCCCCACGATGAAGGAGTCCAGCAGGCGGCCGTCGGTGACGTGAAGGACGAGCCGCGGAGGATCCGTCTCGCGGGACTCCAGCTGCGCGTCATCGAGAGACGCGTCCTGCGTATCGAGAGGAACGGTTTTCTCGATTTACAAAAAACGCACGATCAGTACCTTTTCACTTCCAAGGAAACGCACTACATTTAATTACGTTTAACTAATACACACCACACACTGTAAGCCTACACATTACATTTCATGATGGGTTATAACCTTGCGATTCCTGATTTCGGACGAAACCCCGTTGTTTAGCCAAGAAATAAATCTCTATAGTGTGATGGTGACAATATTTACTTATGTATTTTGTGGAAATCCAACATGAAGTAGCAGACAAGAGTCTGGTTTATTTGGCGAGTGAGAAATCTCAGCTAGTCCTATCTTGATGTCCACCGTCTACACAATGCTTCAAATTCAACCGTAGAACTCCAATGCCCACCCTTTGGAGGGACATTGCCGTAAAGATCTCTAATCTCATGAATTTTAGGGGGTAGTGGTATTTAACAATAGGTTTACTGAATTTAGAACAACAATGAACAGAATTCCTACAACAGGATTCAGAAGCTACCTACAATTAATTTGCAGAATGTTTGGTAGGATCAACCCACATCAACAAATATAAATTCCACATAAAATATAGGGGAACTTGTAGGAATGTAATGATGTAAAATAAAAGACTTGGCACTATGTGCATATAGATCATTTACCTTGCATACAGTAATGACAGACTCTGAATTTCCCCTTTCAAACTTCGTGTTTTCCTCAATCATTGAGAGGACAGGAAGCATTCTCAGCTCACCCTGTAAAAAGCAAAACAATGCGAAGTCCTGTGAGTCAACGCAATGAAGCAGTGCATGAGGTTACCTGCACACTTCCGTAAATACGAAGCAATAGAGCACCCGTTCCACTTTAAAAAAAAATATATATATATATATTTTTTAAAGAAAGTTTTTCTGCAAGAGATTGACCTCTTTCTGTTTTCCCATCATAGACTCCATTATACTGAGGAAATTGTCAGCTCTCTGCGGAATGGCATCAAATTTACTTTCCCCCAACAGCATGGCGAACTCCGACATGATCTGTAAAGCAAATGAGCAACAATTAGAAACAACCATACGGTAGAAAAAAACAAACAAAATATTATTGCTCAATAATTTTGGACCCCCCCCCCCCCAGACATACAAAATAATGTACATTCAAGAACAGAAGATTCATCATGTTTAACCCATTCATGAGGGTTCATGACTTCATCAACATTCCCCCAGTAGTGATTGTTACATAAGCAGTAGAATTTTTGGTTAAAGGTACAATTGATAATTTTGGACTTCTAATGGTCAAGAGAGGAATAGCAGCAACAAGCACCTTACCACAAAAGTGTTTATCCCTCCCCCATCTTTGTAAATGCGCTGAAACAGCATTGGCTGTGGCAATTAGAACCAATTTTCAACAAATGAGCTTGAATTATTGTACAGTTATACAATGTTTTGGTACAGAGTGTCGGGCCGTCAACTGTATATTTTGAAACCTGAATTTAAGGACAGGCAGAGGGTGAGTCAACATGTTCAATGATAGGAAGGGATTTACAATGGTCTTGTAACAATGTTTTAACACAAAAGTCTAACCTATTGTACCTTTAAGATCAGTAACGATCACACATGTGATCTCGCACATTACAAGGGCTAAATGCTTACAAAGGTTCCCAGTCTGAAACACGGGTAGGGCTTGCAGATGGGCAGGATTTTGCTGGGAGGCTGTAAGTCTATCCAGGCCCTTCTGGTCTTGAAGGTCTCCTTCAGGATGTGTTTGATGCGGTCTTCATCCGGGCTCGTTTGTTTACACTCCTCCCTGATCTCCTCCGAGATCTTCCAGAGGTGTTCCTCCGTGGTTCCCTGCACACTGATGGATTTGGCTCTTTTGGACATGACTGGGCTGGATGTACAGTCGAGGGGAAGGTCTTTCCTTTTCCTTTCCAAAGACCATCGGATGCGGCCCAACTTTTCACTTGAACATTTTGCGAATGATGACTGGGAAAACATTAAGTCATTCAATTAAAATCTTGTCAACCTCACATTTTCACACAATATCTTGGATACTTAATTACATTACATTACATTAATGGCATTTGGCAGACGCTCTTATCCAGAACAACGTACAGTTGATTAGACTAAGCGGGAGACAGTCCTCCCCTGGAGCAATGCAGGGTTAAGGGCCTTGCTCAAGGGCCCAACGGCTGTGCAGATCTTATTGTGGCTACACCGGGATTACAACCACCGACCTTGCGTGTCCCAGTCATTTACCTTAACCGCTACGCTACAGACCACCCCTGTAATCAGTAACTTCTTTGGTACAGTTGACAGGGGTCAGCCATTTTGGGGGCCCCTGAAAGAATATTGCTTGGGGTCCCCCCCATCCTACTGGACTCCAACTGTGGGCACCCCTAAGCACTGGGCCCCAAGAATCATCACCGCCTTTCACCTCTCTAACAACAGCCAACATAGTCAGGCCAGAGTTGAGCACGGTGGAGAAGCTCCCACCTGGCCCTCCTCAGGGATCTGCTCCAGGTGAACTTCCTGTCCGTTGGTGCCAAGGGTGAGGCGGAACTGGGGTAGCGGGCCACCCGGCAGGGGGAAGGAGACAGGCAGCCGTACCAAAGAAATTTTGGGAACTGAGTGGCTTTTGTTTTCTTCCCTGGGTTTCTGAACACCTGAGTTAGAAAGAGAGAATTAAATGTATTCCGAGAGGGAAAGACACGTTACATTTTTACATTAATGGAATTTGGTAGACGCTCTTATCCAGAAATGACGTACAGTTGATTAGACTAAGCAGGAGACAATCCTCCCCTGGAGCAATGCAGGGTTAAGGGCCATGCTCAAGGGCCCAACAGCTGTGCGGATCTTATTGTGGTTACACCGGGATTCGAAGCACCAACCTTGCGGGTCCCAGTCCAGCCCAGTCCAGTCATGTGCCTTAACCACTACTATGTACCTCCACCTGTGTCTGGGCCAAGGCAGTCTGGTTGCTCACATTAATAAAAACATTGTGCAAAAAGCGTGATGAAGCAGTCCTGGTGCACAGAGCGACGGGAGTTGGCCTTTTTGCTTACTCTCGGTGTCAAAGTCTTCGGTCTTCTGGCTTTCGTTCGTCTCCCAGCTGCCAGACTCCTCGATGTCATCCGAGCCGTCGCTATCATCGGCGTAACTGATCTGGGTGCTGTCATCAGTTTCCTCATTGTAATCGGTCTCCTCAGCACTGTCCACCTCACCGCAATCATCCAACTCCCTGTAGTCGTTGACTCGACCGTCCACTTCGCTGTTCTCCACATTCTTGCAATCGGTCTTCCCTACCTCCGCAATGGACACCTCACAGGTCTTCCTGCGGTCCATCTTTGCCACAGTGGAGTTGCGCACGGTATTCACGGCGAAGGGTTTTGCTCGTTTCTTCCTACATTTCTTCTTCCAGGAAGGAGGAACCCACTGGCACACAAAGTCTGGCAGCTTTTTGAAATGGGACATAGGTGCAGGTCTAAACAGAGGTGAGATTAGATGAGACCAAACTGGCATCACAGGAGGTTATTGAGTAAAAACAACAGTCCTTATTAAAATGATGATTATGGAAAGAGTCAACAGGCCGCAATTTCACTGAGGGAAACTGGCTCATCTTTAACCCAGGACTTACAATTTGTGTTAAATTTTTCAAGACTACAACAGTCATCGGCATTGGTACCAAAACTGCTGACACTGAAAGAAATTATCCAAAAACCTGTTCTAAAACCCTCTCATCAGCCAATGACATTGATATCTGAGCTGGCTGGGAAATCAAGTTGACAAACCTCAGGTGAACTTTGAGAGCGAGAATCTCTAATCTATAAGACTTGGAATCGTTTGTTAACAAGTAAGGTTAACCAACCCAAATTAGTTTCACAATGTTGCTCTGGGAATTTATACGATTGCAACGATCATACCAGTACTTTTGGCAGTTATACGTGAAATGCTCTCCAATGCAGGCTAAAAATTTGAGACAAATTTTAAAGCCCCTTGTTACTACTATATCACTTAAATGAGTACCTCCTGTTTGACGTCCTGGGTTCCTGGTTATTACCTGGAGAGAAAGGAGAGGGAGAGAGAAGTAGACTATCAAGACTATGGAGAGAGAGCCGAATGTGTGTTGTATACCCAGCGTTGGTTCTAGGCATAGAAAAACTGGGTTGTTGCTTTGGGCGCCATTTGTCAGCGGGGGCACCAAACAAAGGGGACATGTTGTGTCCATGAGTTGACAGTCAACTCCTCCACCCATCCCATGTATACCTGGGCATATAGCTTCATGTACACTATTGCAGTTTGATGCAAATGAAGTTATATGCAAATAAAATGTTAATTTCCCCGAAGCAAAGAACCCCCAGGTCTACATACCTACATCTGCAGCATCCAACTCGTCGTAATCTTCCTGCAGAATGTAAATAAAAACAACAAATAAGTGGTGATGCAACTGTGGGCTAGATCGAGGGCTGAACAAAATGGCACCGGGACGACAGGACAGTCACGTACCTCCACAGGACAGAGGAAGAGGTCGCTCTGGTCCAAACAAACGACCTGGGCCGGGTTTTGGGGCTCTGATCCCGTGTCACCTGGGCAGCAGGCCAGCATCTGAAGGTCTACCCCAGCTGAATGCAAGGAGCTGACCGACAGCCCGTCGACTGGCGAGTCGTCGATGGCTTTGGGAGCGGTTATCCCACCTGCCAAAGTCGCATCGGGTTTAGGCGTCGCCTCCTCACCGGGATCCCCAGTAGACTCGCGGCTGTCGGCCTCGGCCACGGTGGACGTGGGCTCATTTTCAGCGGCAGTAGGGTCCTCGCATTGCTCCTGCTCATGACCGGCAGGGGGAGCACTCTCACATGGAGAGTCCGCCAGCGCTCTCACAGGAGATGTCAAGCAAATTCCACGGGGAGTCTGGTCCTTTGTGGGCGAGGCAAGACCGGCGACTGGGTCCAACACCAGACATTCACGCAAACCCTGAGCGTTTGAGAGAATGACCGCCTGAGAAGCTGTTGGTAATGTTTGGCTGCAGGGGCTGTTGGCAGCAGTTTGGACGGCAGGACTGTCTGGGTTTTTTGCTTTGCCATTTGGCATAAGAGGGTTGGTGACTACAGGGACAGAGTTTACGGGGACAGAATACAGAGTGACAGGTAAGGAGAGAGGTACAGTTATGACAGGTAAGGAAGAAAGGAGGTAAAGCAGAATCAGTTGCTGGGAAGAAGTGTTTGGTGAAACTTGAGTGAGGGAGACAGCTGGAGTCGTGAGAGTGGTGAAGGAAGAAGGGCACAGCCTCTGGAAAAGAACAGGACTATTGTAAGAGGAAGAGGAAGTGGGAGGGCAGGAAGAGGAAGTGGGAGGGCAGGAAGAGGAAGTGGGATGGCTGGAAGAGGAAGTGGGAGGGATGGAAGAGGAAATTGGAGGGTTGCAAGAGGAAGTGGGAGGGCTGGAAAAGGAAGTGGGAGGGCTGGAAGAGGAAGTGGGAGGGATGGAAGAGGAAATTGGAGGGTTGCAAGAGGAAGTGGGAGGGATGGAAGAGGAAGTTGGAGGGTTGCAAGAGGAAGTGGGAGGGCTGGAAAAGGAAGTGGGAGGGCTGGAAGAGGGAGGGATGGAAGAGGAAATTGGAGGGTTGCAAGAGGAAGTGGGAGGGATGGAAGAGGAAGTGGGAGGGATGGAAGAGGAAGTAGTTGAGATATAGGAGAATGCTGTTTGAATTTGGGGAGAACCAAATGTGGGAGTGGGAGTGCTGTGAGAAGAAAGTTGTGTCAAATTGTGAGTATAAGGATCAGCGTTTAAAGTTGTTGAAGTTTGGGAAGAAGCAGAAGGAAGGTTAAGGGAGGAAGCAGCAGGGCTATGAGAGGAAGCGAGAGAGTTGTCAATGTCTGTAAGAGGCATGAGGGAGGATGTAGATGGGGTTTTGGCAGTTGAGAAACTCTGGTTTTTGTTGTGGATAGCATTCTCATTGTTTGTACAAGCAAATGGGACCGTTTCAGTCACGATTTTACCTAAAAAAAACAAGCAGGGAAGCAAGAAGAATATACAGACATATTGTCATAGCATGTTGAAATTTAACTGACAAGAACATTCACAATTTTAAAGTTACATGTACCATTTGAATATCTTGAAACTGGTTTAGTTTGGGATCCTTGACCTGATGTGACCACATTAACCTGATCAGATGGAGAATCACAAATTAATTGCATCTCAATTGGACTATGCCTGAGAAAGTCGTAGTTTTCAATGAAAGAAAAAAGTACTAGTAAAAATATGCCTCGATGGGTTGTTGGGAAGAGTCCTACAGGCATGTTTGAGCCCCACAGCTAATCTGGTCAGAGTAAGGAGTCCTCGTTAACAGTTGCAGTCAGTCAAGAGGGGAACCCACCAAATGCGGCCATTTGACTGTAGGTGTCCTGTGCGCAGTGGAAGGTCAAATTCATCATGGCATCTCCTGGGGAGACGTCTTGGGACATGACATCATGCAGCTGCGACTGAATCTGGGGGTGGTGGATGGAGTCAAGAGTAAGATGTTAGAACACCCTGGAAAAATATGTTTTTTTTTTTGTTTGTTTTTTTTAACAAGGGCATCGAAAAAGTTGTAGTGGGGGACTAAGGAGGTAAGCAGGACCCTAAGCTGTATGCAAAGACGAGGCCTTCATTCTCCTGTAACAAACACTTTCCACAAAAAGATGAAGGTTCTAAACCAACCAACAGTCATCTTAACTCAAGTAAAAAAAAAAGAAGAAGATGTAATCACATCGTATTACTATTCGCATATTAGAAAGCGTTAATCCATCAAAATTGGCATCACATGCATCTGGCAAAAGTGCATGTAGATAAGTCTATAGATAAGTCTTGCATAAATAGAGCATAGGTGTTTTTATTATTTTAGTGCAGCACTGAATGAATTTTTAATGCAAAAAACAACCCTTTTAACCATCACCCAGTCCCAGTCGCTGATGGGGAAATAATTGTTTGCCAAACAGCCCCAAAATCGCGACACAGTCATGAAGCACATCGAGCAGATACCCAAATCCGGCCCCTCAAATCCAATCTGAATTCAGCCCTGGCTTTCTTTTCTCCGATAGTAGCGCTCTGGTTGGCCCGATTGTCTTCACGCTTACGACTTCCGGGTAAAGGGAGTGTGGAAAACCAAAAGTTCTCAGAACCTCGAGGACCTCGATTTGAGTGCACATGGCAAAGAGATCCTCAGACCGGGGAAGGCTCATGTTCCCGTATGCTGGGGTGTAACTGGGCGGCCTGTAGCGTAGTGGTTAAGGTAAAAGACTGCGATACGCAAGGTCGGTGGTTCTAATCCCTGTGTAACCACAATAAGATCCGCACAGCCGTTGGGCCCTTGAGCAAGGCCCTTAACCCTGCATTGCTCCAGGGGAGGATTGTCTCCTGCTTAGTCTAATCAACTGTACGTCGCTCTGGATAAGAGCGTCTGCCAAATGCCAATAATGTAATATAATGTACCTTCTGTGTGTAGGATGATGGTGCCAAGAAGCCCTCCGTGTCCAGGGCTCGGTCTGTGAAAGTCAGGAGGTAGGTCTGCCGCTCTTCTAGCTTCTTCAGCACCTCCTGCCTTTCCAGAATGTTCTTTTTCTCCAAACCACACAGGTTCTGGCCAGTCAACCACAACATACCTATTATTTGTATGATGATGGATATATTACATGCAGTTCTCCCCCTGGGAGCTGAGAGAGCTAGGTTTTGGGACCCCCGTGAAGGTGGGGTCAGAAGGGGCTAAAGGGCATTTGCGTGTGTCATGGGGGACAGTAAGCAAAAAGAGGAAGAATGAGCTTGAATGGTTTAACAGATTTGAAAAAAAAACAATGACTAGCCAGATCAGCCATCATCGAATCTGGACCTCAAATCCAGGCCCTGGTTTTCCTTTCTCCCAGATACTTAACTGAACAATTAGTTCTACTGATTGGCTTCCTTCACTGCCTTCACACCATTCTCCCAGGTAAAGGGAGCGTGGAAAGCCAGCACTCCTCGAACCTCGAGGATCGTGCTTTGATGATCCCTGAGCCAGACCATAAAACTGTTATATACATAATCACTATGTCCCCATTTTAAAGAAAAGCATCATCACAGCCATTCACACTGTTCACAGGATTTTGTGCCAAAAACAGATGTGTAATTATTGTGCATGTAGGCATGTAAATCAGCGGTACCTGCACTTCCAGAGACAGGCTCGTGGCTTGCTTCAGCAGTGCATGCCGAATGCCCAGGACCGTGTCCTTCAGTTCATCGTTTAGTGTGTTCTGCAGGTCCTTCAGGTCCAGTAGCCTGGGGGGGGGTCAAGGGTCAAGGGTCAAAGGTCAAAGACAGAAATGGGTGGGAGAAAGCCTCATAAGGAATGCAATCTGATCTTTCGAACAGCATAGGAGAGCATAGAATCGAGTAAGAAAACGAGTCCTTTGCGACCGACCTGGTGTCCAGGTCCGACAGGCTCGTCCTCACTGCACGTTTCTTCAGCCTCAGGTCGTCCATCAGAGATCTGATCCGATCCCTCTCCTCTGCTGCCGCTTCATGGAGAAACTGGAACCTGGGAGAGACGGGAGACCATCAACCCACGCTCCGCTGTGGCAGATGGGGCACTCGCAACACCATACAGTGGCGGTGACCGGTCATGTGCCTCGGGGTGTTCTAGCTGCCAACTGTGGTATGCTAGTTTGGAAGTTGATGTATTGATGGGTCCCGATTGTATCTGTATGGTTACACTAGGACTCGGAACCGTACTGTCCTCTTCGCACTTGTACTTGTGTTTGATCTGCACTTCGTTGTACGTCGCTCTGGATAAGAGCGTCTGCTAAATGCCATGTAATGTCATGTAATGTGCCTCGGAGGGCCACGAGTACGCTGGTTTTCATTCCAACCGATCACTAGATCTGCAGATTTCACAAATTAGTGGAAGTGAGTTCACCCAAAAATAAAATTTAACCACCTATCCATCAAGAGTTTCACTGAGAGTTTTCTAGATGCAGTTCCCTCTACTGAACCACATTTTTGTGGTGTTCTATGACATAAATTACACCCGTTAATCTCAACCATGAATTCTGAATCTTTTTTTGTGTGTTGATAAACTAAACTGCTAAACGAGGGAGGCAGCAAAGCTGGTGGATGAGCACAAGAAATTGAGTCTCTCAAGTCAGAGGTCTGGGCAGCAAGGAGTTTCCCCTTTCTCAGAGGAAGGGGGGGGGCAGGGAGTGGGAGAGAGAGAGAGAGAGAGAGAGAGGGGAGGGCAGGGCAGGTGCAGGAAGGGGAAACGGAGGAGACCAAACAGTCCACGAAAGTCACTGTTGCCGAGCCACACACACTCCTGCCATGTTGCCGTTGTGCAGGTACCGCGGTGCCCGAGATCACACCTGTGGTTCCGGTGAAAAAGCAGCTGACATTCACGGCAGGTCGGCTGATCGCACGTCTGGCAGACAAGCTCCACCCGCTCCTCCTTGTGAGTCGAGCAATACACTGTCGGCACGGAGACTGAAAAGAAAGACAGAAAAAATATTATTATAATTCTTCAATTATTATTATTATTAAAGTTGTGTTCACTAGAATGGTTTTATTGCAATGTTATTGCTTTTGTTTGGCTATGTAAGCTGTGTATTGTTGTTACTACATAAGTGTATATTATTCCTTAGTGCTGTGTTGTATAAAAATGGTTTTATAGATATAATCCTCTGTCAGATTTATCTACGAGGCCTTATCTTTGTTGTATTCTTAGCAGTTGAAACTGTACTTCCCTTCCAGGGTCTTTCAGCGTACTTGTCCCTGGTTATAGGTATGCACTTTGCACTTTGTCGTACGTCGCTCTGGATAAGAGGGTCCGCTCAATGCCTACAATGTAATGTAGTTCAGACCAGGCTAATTTGCACGGGTCCACAGCAGGCCAGGTCAGTGTCGGGTTACAGGGCCTGCTGTTCTAACAGGACATGACTTCATTACATTACATTACGTGGCATTTAGCAGACGCTCTTATCCAGAGCGACGTACAACGAAGTGCAGATCAAACACAAGTACAAGTGCGAAGAGGACCTGAGAGGACAGTACATTTCCGAGTCCTAGACTTCAGCACAAACCAAGGCAACGCAGGACAACATGAGCTGGTTCCACAGACACAGATTAAGCTTAGTCATGGATTCTCCATTCAAAAATGAATTTACTAGGGCTGGGCTTAATCAGTGTCTGTGAATCAGGCCCTAATGTTTTTTTGATTTTTAATCAGAATTGTTTTTTTATATATAATATCTTGTGAATCAGGCCCCTATGATGCACAGTTCTGATGTTGTTGTAAAGTTGACACATAGTTTATTACAACGCCCAGACAGTTATTAAACTACCACTACAAGATGGTGGCTCCAGATATCCTTTGTGAGTCATTTGTCCCCACTGGGGGGGGGGGGGGGTTTAGAGTGGCAGCCTATTTACTACCTCCATTACCAAAGGATTGTTTGTCAGTGGGGGAGGGGGGAAATCACTCAAAAGCCCCTTTCCTGTGCATTTTAACTCATAAACGTCCCGGTAATTTTCCGCATCAGCTTCAGTTTGTTTTCTGTGTAAGATGTTCCTCCAACTGTACTGTGTGATTTCGCAAGTGAAATTTGAGCATTTTAGGAATAGAAGAAACAATGATGGCACGGCCTTTGCTTGACGTGGTGTTACCTACTGTGGGAACACCAAGGTCTCCCATTCCACAGGCCCACGTGTGAATGGGGAAAGACACTAACTAACTGAATCCAACAGTGCCATGGGTTCCATGTGTGAAAGGGGCTTAACAGTCTATTGTTTCTTTTTACCTCGGGGGTCTGTGTGTGTGTGTGTGTCTCTGTGGGGGGGGGGGGGGGGGTACAATAGTCCTGGACAGGCCTGATTCCGGCACAAAACTACCCAGGGTGCTTCTGAAAATGGTGGGGGTGCTTACTAGATGCAGGCAGTTACAACAACAAAATGGCATACTGTGCTGATAAAATGACTACCACAGCGCGGCCTGTAGCGTAGTGGTTAAGGTAAATGACTGGGTCACGGAAGGTCAGTGGTTCTAATCCCGGTGTAGCCACTATAAGATCTGCACAGCCGTTGGGCCCTTGAGCAAGGCCCTTAACCCTGCATTGCTCCAGGGGAGGATTGTCTCCTGCTTAGTCTAATCAACTGTACGTCCGCTCTGGATAAGAGCGTCTGCCAAATGCCAATAATGTAATGTAATGTAACGTAATACCAATAGGCCTATAAGAACGTAAAGCAGAAAATATTTGAAATACGTTTAATTAATCTAGTCATTGAAAAACACCTGCAACAGGTAGAGGACAGGTGTACCTGTAGGAGGTACAGGTAGAAGCAGGGTGTACCTGTAGTTAAGAGGATGGGCGTACCTGTAGTTAAGAGGATGGGCGTACCTGTAGTTAAGAGGATGGGCGTACCTGTAGTTAAGAGGATGGGCGTAACTGTAGTTAAGAGGATGGGCGTACCTGTAGTTAAGAGGATGGGCGTACCTGTAGTTAAGAGGATGGGCGTACCTGTAGTTAAGAGGATGGGCGTAACTGTAGTTAAGAGGATGGGCGTACCTGTAGTTAAGAGGATGGGCGTACCTGTAGTTAAGAGGATGGGCGTAACTGTAGTTAAGAGGATGGGCGTACCTGTAGTTAAGAGGATGGGCGTAACTGTAGTTAAGAGGATGGGCGTACCTGTAGTTAAGAGGATGGGCGTAACTGTAGTTAAGAGGATGGGCGTACCTGTAGTTAAGAGGATGGGCGTACCTGTAGTTAAGAGGATGGGCATACCTGTAGTTAAGAGGATGGGCGTAACTGTAGTTAAGAGGACGAGCGTACCTGTAGCAGGCCTCTCTGACAGGATGGTGTGTTCTCGGGTCATCTTGACCCTCTTATGGGCAGAGATGCATTCTGGGCAGAGTGCCTCCCCACACTCCACACACCAGCCTCCCACTTCTGCCTCCCAACAGCCCCCACACTGAGAGAGAGAGAGAGAGAGAGAGAGAGAGAGAGAGAGGCAGAAGAGAGAGGGATGGAGAGAGGGAGAGAGGGGGGGAGTATGAGAGAGGGACAGAGGGAGGGAGAGAGAGTATGAGAGAGAAAGAGATCAAAACAAGGGGAAAGGGTGGGGATAAATAGATGGAGTGAGTGGAGAGAGGGAAAGAACAGGAATTTCAGAATCATCAGATCATGAAGGATGAGTTCCAAAATGTTTAAGAATTCCTTGAAACAGTGATCACGTGTTGGTCATTTCTGCTATTAATATTCTCTTTTAAGACCTCACAAAGTGCTTAGCAGTGGCTGAATAGATTAAAATATTAGAACCTTAGGACAATTCCGAAGTCGACTCCAAAAACTCTCAGAAATGATTCGTGAATCTTGCCCTTGCATCTTTTTAACGACAAAAAATTAACGGACAGGACAATGTTGTTTACCATTCCCAAAACCAAGATCTGCCATTTTAAACATTGTGGGGCTGGTGATGATGGGGCTGGTGATGATGGAGCTCTCTTCACCCCATACACCCTCCTCACCTGAGTACTTTGCTGGGATTGCTTGAAGAAGAGATCATCGATAACTTCGGTAAGCGAGTATTCCGCAGCACACACTGGACATTCTGGGCAGACAGGGGTAGTAGAAGAGGCCGTTATGACAAAATAAAATAAAGTAATTAATATTAACAGCAAGAGCAAGTTATACGCCTGCAGCTATTCGTCATTAGTCGTGGTGTGGAGACGGGTAATCTACGGTATCGTATGTTCACTCGTTTTGGCACCTGACCAGATTGAACCGTATGCAATTTGTCCAGAGACAGCAAAAGTGCCTTTTCGGTTGCAGCGGCATTTTCTGATAACCACAGAAGCCAAGTCCTCGATTAATTGCAACCCGACCCCCGGCCGCGTCTGCGATCGCAACCCACCCCGCCCCCCTTCCGCGTTCGCATCTCCACTCCCAAGCCCTCGACTCGACCGCCACTTATTTGCAGCATATGACCTCCACCGTATGGCCCCGCACTGTGTCGGAATGGAAAAGAACATGGACTTGCTTGCCATGCAGAAATAAATAAATAAAATTAGTCATAGTTCGATCGATAAAGGTAGTCCGTTCGCCTCTGACTATAAACAAACCACACTGCCGCCGCCGCTGCGAAGACGTGACTTACCTCTGCGATCCACGCGGACACACTGCTGGCACAAGGAGTGTAAACACGGTAAAAGTTGAGGACTTCGATCTGGCACCAGTTTTGTTCCGCACGCGCCACATTTTTCCAAACACGATACTGGCCGCGGCGGTGAAGTTGGCCCACGATCACCATGCTCTTCCACTGGAGAAGATATGAAACGAGCTCCAGTAGCACAGTTGTAATGACCAGGCAGATAAGCCATGCAGTAACACTAGTCAAAATGCATTTAAGGCTTTGACTTACTCTTGGCGTAATTGGCTGCAAGCCATCCGTTACCCAGCTGCTGGCTAATGCTATTATAACAACATGGTTAGCTACGTTATTCTCAATTTATCCAGCTTCTCAAGCCGCTCTAGGGACTTAATTAAGTAAAGTCTAAGATGAAATAAAAAAATGAAGAGACAGTTAATGAAAAGTTAAAAGTTGCTTACCCATGCTAAAAGTTGCCGGGCTCCGTGCGTCCATGTTCACTGCACGCCATCAAACCAATGTTCAACTAAAATGTCGAAAAAATGGGTCACTACGTTGATAGAATCCCCCTCCCCTGTTGGCCAGTATGCTAGTTAGTCCAAAGTGAAATGTTTACAATGGATATTTAACTGTTGATGTCTATAGATTTACGGCCGTATTCCCATTGAACCGGCCGCCTGAAAACCAAACATCAGCTCTTGCGTTGATGTTCAAACTGTGCAGTATATACATTTACAAGAAATGTAGTTATTACTGATTGTTTTTCTGAAGCCTTTTTTTTGCTCTACAGAAGTAGATTTTATTAGCTAGAGTAAATTATTAATGGGAGCGACATTGTCTGCAGTCGTCTGGCAGTCGGAGAGTGTTGCCGGTCCGATTCCCGCCCTGTGTGTGTCGAAGTGTCCTTGAGCAAGACACCTCACCCCCAAATGCCCTTGACGAGCTGGTTGGTGCCTTGCATCGCAGCCAATCACCGTTGGGGTGTCAGTGTATGAACGGATGAATGAGTAGCAATTGTACAGCGCTTTGGATAAAGGCGCTATATAAATTCCAACCATTTACCATTAATATAGTGATGACCAATATACTTCTGCGCTCTACTTGATGGACGAGGTTAAGGAAAGGTAAGGCAGAACCTGTGCCTTCCTAAGGTGCAGGGATAAAATTAGTTTTGTTCATTGGCCATTGTACTTAAAAAAAAAGTTCATTCTAATCCTAGAACATAGTGTGCCCCATAACATTTGGGACAAAATGGGTCTTTAAAAATAAAATTTGTCTCTGTATTCCACATTTTTTTAGATTTGTATTAAAATGTTGTTAAAGAGCAGATTGTCAGCTGTTATTAAAGGGTATGTTTACAGATCTAGGCCTCACCATGGAGACATCACAGCACAGCCCTTGGAATGGAGAGACTGTGTAGAGATAAAGGAAAAAATTCCAGCCAGACATTCTCTAGGGGTGCTCAGGGTTAGCAATTTCCATGTGTGTAAGGACACACACACGCGCACACACACAGAAATGCCCATGCAAGCATCCATAGACATATGCACAAGAACTGCAAGCACCTCTCCCCCGCCTCTCTCTTTCTCTCTCGCTCTCTCTTTCACACACACACACACACACACACACACACACACACACACACACACACACACACACACACACACACACACACACACACACACACACACACACACACACACACACACACACACACACACACACACACACACACACACACACCTTGTTTTACCAAGTCACCAAACACAACTTATTTTTACCACATTAGGTTCCTTTTTGCAGTCAGATGGCACTGCTCTATTCTCTCCAATACATTTTCTCTGAGCTCCTCTCTCTGAACAAAAAAAGTTTTTGTTTTACAGTCCTCCAATCCTTGGGCAGACTGCGAGATGAGATATCACAGCTGGAATACAGACAGGGCGAAGAGCTAACCTTCACTTCAACACACACATATATGCTTTTTAACGGTCCCATACTGTACCTTTCCTGTGTTTTATTT
>NC_083768.1:41433282-41548282 GCF_963514075.1 Conger conger | reverse complement strand
GGTCACAGGGGTCATGGGAAGAGAAGGCGCCTGTAACCCACCACCTTTGGGAAAGGCTCAGGACACTCCCACAGTCCCTCATTTGGGCACTGCTGTCATTACACCGGTGACTGCTTTCCTAGATTAAATATTCAAAACTACTATTGAGATAGTAAATAGACCCGGTAAAACCTTGAAAACATTGTCCATGTGATCCTTGTATTATTGCATTAAGTCATATGTAATGGTAACAGGGAGTGCATGTAAAATGGATAATCAGGAGGGAAGTTTCATGATAACTGCAACATAATAAAACATAAGGGTAATCTGTTTGGTATGGATGTGATCCGGTAAAATCAAGGAATCGGATGAGATACATTTCATACCAAATGGAGTTTAATAAACCATAGTTTCAGTAACTCAAGGGAAAACCTACACGTCCTCTCTGGGAATCATCTCATTTTCCCTACTTAACAACCCCCAAGGATGGGGGTCTAAATTCCAGATTTGACCACCCCTCCAGGTTGATTTATGGCACTGCCGCCTGGTTTCAAATGTATTATTTGGCATAAAAGCAAGGGAGACAGACCAATCTGGGAAGATCGTATTCGACTTCCCACACAACATATTGTATGTATATGTAAGTATCAGGAAGACCGTAACCGGCTTCCCGCACAGCACGTTCTATGTATGTGTAGCAATGGAAGATCGCATTTGGCTTCCCACACTATGCACGTTCTACTCTTTGTTTGTGTGTAGCCAACGCAGGCTAGGTATGATGATTTACTCTATCTCTATCCTTAATTTGTGTATTCTGTAATTGACTATTGGAATTCTAAAGCTAATAACCTACCTGTCTGCGAATAAACTATTTTGTTTGTAACTTGCGTGATCTCCATGACTCTAATTCATCTTGTACCTTTTTCAGCCTAAATTACAATTGAATACTCAGGGGAAAATGGTGACTAAAGACGGACTGATCAGCGGCTTGGTACATTCGTGGTAGTTCTAAGCTGAGAGGCCGTCAACTTCGGTGGTGGTGTATGGCTCTTGTAATTTGGGGCGAAAGGAACCCATGGGCGTTACGACGCTGGTTCCTGTCAAGTTAACTCTAAGGAGCCCATTTAATGCACGCCGACCTGGGCTCGCAACTATCATGGCAGTGTTTTGCATGTATTGTGTTGGCTAGACCCTCAGCCTCTGAGTTCTCCGCTGAACTGAGATTTCAGCAATAAATGCTAATCCCGGGAGTACATATTGAGTAATGGTGGCGCAGGTAAGAGTCGAGTGTAATCACTCCCGAGGTTCGCGTATGTTTCAAACCCAAATTTCTAAATTATATCTTAAATGGAGTCAGATAACGAAGGTAGATGTGTTCTTGGTCAGCCCAGACCAGTAAAGAGCGGAAGGCAGAGTGGTACTACTGTCTTTGTAACGTGGTTTATTCATTAGCTGATCTAGACTCTCAGCATAGCGGTCATTACTATTTAACCCTACTAATATTCTTCCAGCAACACCAGAAGGACAAGCACTCAACCCCTTCGGCCCTCGCTAAATTCCGTCATTGGGTTAGCGTGGGGTTTTACAGTTGTGTCCACTGTGTGGTTATAAATCACAATTTTATGGAGATCCAGACATAGGGTGTAGTCTGAACCCGTTTTCAAAAACACCTTTTTACCATTTTAGTTCCTTACTGTGTGAGGTAAGTCTGTACCAGCTCTGACCTGACTCCCGACAGCTCAACACAGGAGTCATGTTCCTTACCATTACATTATATTAATGGCATTTGGCAGACGCTCTTATCCAGAGCGACGTACAGTTGATTAGACTAAGCAGGAGACAATCCTCCCCCTGGAGCAATGCAGGGTTAAGGGCCTTGCTCAAGGGCCCAACGGCTGTGCGGATCTTATTGTGGCTACACTGGGATTCAAACCACCGACCTTGCGTGTCCCAGTCATGTATCTTAACCACTACGCTACAGGCCGCCCATTACCGTGTGAGGCAATGTGTGAGGTAATGTGTGAGGTAAGGCTGTACCACCTCTGACCTGACTCCCGACAGCTCGAAGCTCTCCGGGGTGAAGTGTTTGGAGCAGAAGTAGATGAACTGACTCTGGGGGTCCCACTGTCCCTTCCCGTGGGGTCCCGTCCGCCGCGAGTTTACGATCCACAGGTTCCGGCGCGGTTTCCCACGTTTGGGCAGCCTGGAGAGACACGTACACCACGGACACTCAAGTCTGGGCCAATAGTACTGCTGGTTTTCCCTCCACTCCTCCAATCAGGGACCAGTTTAAACCCGACTCACCAGGGAAGGGTCGCCTCGGGCCCAGGGGTCAGTGGGCTTTTCACTCAAAAGCGTTTGGTAAGAAAGCAGTTGTTTGTCGATAACTTGCCTCACCTGGTATCGCGCATCCGAATCGGTCACCGACTTTAAGGTGAAAACAAAAAACCAGCACACCCTGCGGCTCTCCTGGACCAGGGTTGCCAGGGAGATTTTGTTGGTCATAACAAGGAGGAGTGCATGAGAACACCCAACCCCAATGGGTCAGGGGAGGGGGGGGAGGGCAGATCAGCTCACCTGTGGAAGGTGATCCCGGCTTTGCGGGTCTCTCTGGTGTCGCGAGACTTGCACCCCGCCGCTGAACAATGCCTGGGCATCTGAGAGAGAGAGAGAGAGAGAGAGAGAGAGAGAGAGGGAGAGTGAGAGAGTGAGAGAGAGGGGGGGCGAGAGACAACAGAGAGGGGGGGAGAAAGAGAGAGACAACAGAGAGAGAGGGGGAGAGAGGGAGAGAGAGATAAATGGGGAGTGAGAGTAAAGATTGGGCAAGCATTTCATGTCACATAATAGTCAATAGTTTATGTTATATTAGTGTAACACTTTTTTGACACTGCCTTTTTTGTATTGTGTTGAAGTTTGATCAAAACGCTTTTATTGAAACAATGAATGTTTAGAATAACATTGAGAATCATGTGCAAAAATACCCTTTCTCTAAATGTTTCTATATGTCTACATACTATATTTTAAATGCTGTTTAGCACTACAATGATAAGTCATAATGTTCAAAGGATCATTTTACTGCAGTTAAAGTGAATAAGGCAGCATGAGTGATTAACTGTGTGTCCGTTCTGACGTATTGAGCTGCACACAAAGTACAAGAAGCACATTTAATCAGGCGTTTAAAAGGCCATGAAGCTGGTTTCTGATTGCGGGCCTAGTAGCGTGCGTCTTCACAGGGAAATGTTTCAGTTGGGTGATCGCAGGCCGAGAGCAGAGATGGGGGCTTAAGACGGCTCAGCTTTCATGGAGCAACAGAAAATATTAAGACGGGTTAAGAGAGACATTTTACATTTACATTTACATTTTTGTCACTTGGCAGACGCTTTTAATCCAAAGCGATTTACAAGTGCAAAGAGACAACGTGATGTCTGTATGATTTGCATGAATTCCAAAGTGTAGTTGTTACAATAATTTGGAAATATACACTGAGCACTTTATTAGGAACACCTGCACACCTACTTATTCGTGCGATTATCTAATCAGCCAATCATGTAGATATGGGTCAGGAGCTTCAGTTAATGTTCACATCAACCATCAGAATGGGTAGAAAATGTGATTTTGACTGTGGCATGATTGTTGGTGCCAGATGGGCTGGTTTGGGTATTTCTGTAACTGCTAATCTCCAGGGATTTTCCGCACAACAGTCTCTAGAGTTTGCAGATGAGCATCTCTGAACACACCCTAACTGGATAGGCTACAGCAGCATAAGACTTAATCTGTCTAAGAAATACGTCTAATAAATACCTAATAAAGTATGAGAGAGAGAGAGAGAGAGAGAGAGAGAGAGAGAGAGAGAGAGAGAGAGAGAGAGTGAGTATGAGTGAGAGAGAGAGAGAGAGAGAGAGAGAGAGAGAGAGAGAGAGAGAGAGAGAGAGAGAGAGAGAGAGAGAGAGAGAGAGAGAAACCGTGCGGTGCAGTCCATAGGGCGACCAACCCTCGATCGACATACGTATCTCCTTTGCTGCTCGGTGTACACCGTTGCGCGTTCTGTACCGCGGTCTCAGCTCTATCTGTAGCATCGGGGAAATAAACCGCGCTGCGTTTGGAAGTGTCGGGTGGCCAGGCACCGTTTATTACGAGCAGCACCGGAGAGATGTTCACGAGACATCAGTTTAGCGCACAGGTGTCAAAATCCAGTCCTGGAGGGCCGTAGTGTCTGCTGGTTTTTGGTGTGTTCTGGGTTCATTCAAGTCATTGAATGGTTAAAGTATCCACATGCCTTGTTCTCAAGGCCTTAATTGGCCTTAATTGGCAGTTGATTGAAAGAAAACCACAAAAACCCGCAGACACTGCGGCCCCCTGGGGATTCAGTTTGACACCCCTGGTTTAGCGCTTCTCTCTAAAGAAAGGGAACGAGCTTTCTGGTTCTATACTCGGCGTTCGCCTGAGTGTTTACGTGAAACTACATGGGCGATATGCGTGTTTGATAACCTACAGTTTCCCTTTGTCTAATAATACATTTTGCCTAAAGATATGAAGTCATTCAGTGTGACAGGTATGCAATAACATCATAAATTAGCAAATACTTTTTCACGGCACTGTATATTATGACATTCTAGACTGATTCAGTCATATACACAATCGTCCAAAACCTCTTATCACTGGCAAACATAGTCTATCCCCTGTCTGGGTAAAGTGAAAAAAATAACTTGCATAAGGGGAGCAGGCAGTCTACTGTCCTTTAACAGTTGGATATATTGAATGAATCCTGGATGTAATCTAAAATAATCTGGAGTACATTTACTCGGTATTAACAGATGACATTTTACAGATTACACAGATTTTTGAAACGGTCCTCTGACAGTGGCAAAAACGGTATAATTACAATGAATGAATTCGTTAATTACTATTAATGCATATTGCTGGATCTGAACTTCACTTCAGATATACAAGTTACAAGTGCGAGTTTTATAATCGCAGACATCCTCTCAATTTTTGTAGTTCCAGTCAAAACGCAAAGACGAATGTATCATTGACCAGTGAAAAGGTTAGTCAGGGCATTTGCCAGACCGGGCGAATTATGTTTTGTTAATGGAAAAATACCACAGGTGATTCTGACAGTAAACACGAAGTTAAAATGGCAAACGTGTATATTAGGCCTACTTCTTATAGTCACGCAACACGGATTTAGAACTATTTTCAGAAAATCAATTAAATTAGGGGGAAATGTCACGGTTTACTCCTGACGAGCATGACTTTCACCACAGCTTGAAAACATCAGAACCTCGTGACCACGTGATGCGGTACATACATTTCCAGAGCGTCAACGTCACCTAGTGTGCGCTCCGTAAAATCGCACTTTACCCAAAATATAAAACTGCATCAGATCAGCGCCCGCTTGGCTTTTTATTTAACTGTTAACGCGAATGAACTGGCTAGCTCGTCGCAAGGAGTGTAGGCCATATATATATAACACTCGCGGTTTTTTACCAAAGCTTCATTTGCGAATGTTTTCATCACAAATCCAGCCCAATTTATTATAAATAACATGCAATATTATTTCAAGATGAAGAAAGTCTCCGAATAAACAGCCAACCAGGCAAAATCACTAGCTCGCCAGCCACCAAGGCACTGCTTGTCATTTTTCATATTCACGCTATTTCCCTTGTGCAAACCACTATGCGGTGACTGAAATATATATTTGTACAAGCAACACTGTATTTAAACACAGTCTACTTAACTGATGCCTCTTATTTGTATTCTTGTAATAAAGTTAAATTAACTCACCATGTAATCTCTCGACCTCACGAAGATGGCCGCTGTCTTCTTCCTCGCTGCAGTTCTCTTGCTGTAGGCCCGCCTCTCTACGGCCCATCTTTGTTCCAACGGACCAATAGCCTGAAGCGGTCACGGCGAATGACGTGGACTATCATCCAATAGAAATGTTACTTTAGAAAACCCATCAAGCCGACGAGTTTAGTAGTGGGACCGCAAAGTAGCCAGTAAGCTCATACATACAGTTGGCCCAGGCTACTGGAGTTGTGTTTTTGATACGAATGACAAGACAGTACTCTGTGCTGTTATCGAATATTACCTACATACATTTCCATTACAATTTCTAAGATAACGTTATACAGTAAAAATAAAAAAATAAAACTCCCAAGGTAGTTACTCAGTCTGAGGAGTCTTATTGTCCGATTTAGCAATTAACCGTAATAAAATAATAATATAATAAATAATAATAAAAAAATAAAAAAATTTTTTTTTAATTAAACATTTCAATTAAGCAAAATGAATGTAGTCACAGCCATGCAGATTCTACAGATCTTTCTTTCTTTCTTTCTTTCTTTCTTTCACACTGCAAACATATATAGCCCACGTGCCAAATGATGCAATTTGTCCTTCTAGTGGCAATACAGTGGTCTATTCCAATTTCGACAAATGCTGGAACAATCTTACCATACTTTACTGTGGGGACGCCTTTATGTCAGCATTCTGCTGAAAGTATATTAGATGCAGCACTTGAACTAAATATCTTCTTCAGCTTGTTTTAGATTTGGATTTGCAACCCTCGCATATGTGTTATTTGCACACTCATCTTTAAACTATATTCTCTGTACTAATATTTACCACATTTGTTTTTCTAGGCATGAATGTGGTGTGTGGATAATGTCCCCTTGTTGCCAACTATAAACAATTAATAATCAGATCAATTATTACTTAACATGTAATTAAATTTCTTTTAATTAAGATAATACCAAAATGTACTTTAATGTAATAGATGAAAGTGTTTACCTGTACAAATGTGATTTCATCATATATTAGATTCTGATATATTTCTACACGTGCACATGTGTAATTCACTTTATGTACATTATGCATGGACAGTAACAACACTTTGCTCAAGTGCTACATGCACTATAAATATACAGTCTGTGCTAAAGTCTTAGACGCATGAAGAAAGGAAAAAAAGATCCATAAAGCAAAGATGCTTTCAAAAATAATGTTTCTAAAACTCTACACTGTTGGTTCCAGATGGGGCGGTTTGTTGTCAAATTTTACTGCACCTTTGTTGTCCAAATACATTGATTTTGCAATTTACCCCCGACACCTGATTGTATATGTTTATTTTATCATTTGTGCTAAATGGAGTCAATTACCTTATTGTCATTGTGAATAAATAGGGCGCATAGGGTGATCTGTTGTCAAATAATCCTTAATCCTTAATGATTAACTCTTAAAACTACTTAATAATTCTTCTAAATGTCCCCGTTGTTGTATGAAGGCACAGTATTAATGAACTATAAATTAATACAATCCCCTGAAATTGTACAACTGGTGTGCTGTAAGTTTTCGGCGTGCATGAATTAGGCCTAATGCAGTTTTTTTCTTGTGACAGAATGGAGGGAGGGCTACAGGAAGGGGAAATCACACTTGGCCTCACGCTCCCATCAGCAGAAGTTTAATTCACACATTGTGAAAACAGGTTGCTTATGGGGCAGTTGCCCAAACTCTATACTGGTTACACTGATGATGCGCTTCCTTTTTTGCTGTGCGCACAGAATTGAGAAAGGAGGAGATAGTTGCAGAATTATCTTGGCTCATGACTGTACAAAACATGATAAATCATAGCTTCATTATTTATTGTGGCATGGATGGTGCAGTGGGTAGCACTGCCGCCTCACAGCAAGGAGGTCCTGGGTTTGAATCCCGGTCGGCCGGAGCCTCTCTGTGTGGAGTTTGCATGTTCTCCCTGTGTTCGTGTGGGTTTCCTCCGGTAACTCCCACAGTCCAAAGACATGCAGGTTAGGCTGATTGGAGAGTCTAAATTGCCTGTGGGTATGAGTGTGTGAGTGAATGGTGTGAGTGCCCTGTGATGGACTGGCGACCTGTCCAGGGTCAGTGTGCATTGAGTGTGAATAGCTAAAGCCATTATTGTTTGTTCATTGCAGAGCTAATCACAGTACAGTACAGTACAAAACAATCACACATTTGTTTTTGTCATAATATACACAAAATATGTATTTAGACTAAGAAGTGTTCCTTTCAAACATTATTTAACTATTTGTGGTACCTGTTATGGTAACTGGTAACTGTTACCAGAAAACCTTTATTTTAAGAAGACAATCAAAAGAAAAATCTGAAACTCATCAGCCATTTCAGTACGTGGTCCACTGACTGCCTCATCAAGGGGACTCCTGACAGTTCATTCAGTAACTCTCTGTAAATGGTAAATGGTTGGCATTTATATAGCGCCTTTATCCAAAGTGCTGTACAATTGATGCTTCTCATTCACCCATTCATACACACACTCACACAGCGATTGGCTGCCATTGGCAGCGAAGGCACCGACCAGCTCGTCAGGAGCATTTGGGGGTTAGGTGTCTTGCTCAGGGACACTTCAACACAGCCCGGGCAGGGGATCGAACCGGCAACCCTCCAACTGCCAGACAACTGCTCTTACTGCCTGAGCCATGTCACCCCTGTGCTTCTTCATTATCAAAAAGAGGATGCATTTTTTTACCTCTATCACGTGTTACGTGTCCTGATTTATAGATGTGACTTGAACACTCAGTGAAGTTGATCATAATATTTCATTAGAGAAAACAATATAAGAAGACATATCTTAAGAAAGGGGTTGTAAACTGAATTGTGTTCATCAAATTAATTAAAACTGTGACTCCGGTGACTTCACAATACACTAATGGCATTTGGCGGACACTCTTATCCAGAGCGACATACATTTGATTAGACTAAGCAGGAGACAATTCACCACTGGGGCAATGCAGGGTTAAGGGCCCAACGGCTGTGCAGATCGTATTGTGGCCACACCGGGGATCGAATAATCGACCTTGCGGGTCCCAGTCATTTACCATAACCACTACGCTACAGGCCGCCTTATGGCTTCAATAACAGATGATCCCTCTTTGAATGCTAACCTTTTTTAAATAATGTGTTTTGGATGGATGAGAAAAGAGAACACAGAGAAACTGACAAAATACCATATTTGGTTTTGTGACACCTCTTTCCTCCTCACTAATATGGTTTTGTGACCTGCCTACCCACACACACACACACACACACACACAGCCACATTCCTATATAAAGACCCATAGAGAACTGTGTCAACCAAACACCATCCTCAACGACACAACAGAACAAGGTAGATTACTCTTGTTCATGAATGTTTATAGCACATGTGATTAACAGAGAGAATGATGACATCTTGCTAAAAAATATTGCATTGTTTATTTTAACTTACTGTAGCTGGTAATTATGAAGTCTGGTACAAAATTGTTACAAAAAACTTGTAAACCAGTCAAATCTGTCATGAAAGACTTAGCCTGGCATTCCATTCTGGTCCAAGCTGTTTTAGGTTGGTGCTGTCGGTGCTGGCTTAACTGGTTGATCAGCAATGATGTTTGTTAATATTGTTGACTGTAATATTCTTTACAGCTCTTGTTTACTTCAAGGAACATTTTAATGTAGCAATTTTGAAATGTTACCACTTAGATTGCAGAATTATGTTATAAATATAAAGCTTGTGTGAATAAAGTTAAGCTGGTTGACCAGTGTGGTCTTGCAGGTCAATAATTCAGAGAATCTATGAATATTATACTCTGAATAGATTTTCTTGAATTATTTAATTCAATTAATTAATCAATTAATGAATGAATTATTCATAGGAAATCTAGCTTCTCATTTACTAATATTCAAGTAATGGGACATACAGTATAGTATTTGTCCCAAAAAAGAATTACCCCCAAAAAAAAAAAAATTATATATATATATATATATTTGTTTTAGACATGGACTCTAAACAGATTCGCAGACTTCCATGACATTTCATGTCTAACTTACTTTAGACATAAAGTACTTTTTTACTACTTAAATAAACAAAGCACTTGCTGAGAAACTGATTCTGTAGTAAATGAGCAAGGGGGCACTCGTCCAGTTGTGGAGCTGCTGTATTTAATTGATTTTACCCTTTGATATTGCCATTTATGTGAATATATTACCATATATTATATATTTCATATACATATTGAAAAGGAATTAGAAGCTAACTGTGTAAATTTGTAACAGACAGGGGCTTTAAATTGTGTTCACTATTCTCTGAAGTAAAGGACAGGTGAGTTGGGTCGACAGTGACAACAGCCCATGTTTTTAGGGCTAAACAGTAAATTGTGTTAGGCAATGCAGGGCTGGCTAAAGGCTTTAGCTATGCCGTTCATGCTTATTTTCATTATAATCATATTAAAACCCTTGTCCCCGTGATGGACAAATACATATACAGTGGGGTCCACTCGTGAAAATGCTTCTATTTTGCATTCTTTTCTAATGTAATACAAACATTGTCATTACTAAGTATATTTTTGGACTAACAATTTGAGCGAAAAACTTTGAATCTTTGAATCTGTCCAGTGCCGGGCAATTACATACACTTCAATATGTTCCTTGTTCCCAGCTTTCTCTCGTTAAGCGGCGCAACCTTCGAGCGAGGCACGTGATGGAAGGACTGTGGCGGCTGCTGATCACGGGGTGCGCGTGTCACTTCCTGTCGAGTGCCTGCGCCTTCGGCGTGGGAACCGCCGGCAGTCCTGCGCAGTGCAAGCGCGCCGAGTTTGTCCCCGGTCACAACCTGGCAGGGGAGGGCCTGGACATCGTGACCATGCAGAGGAAAGGAGCGTACGTGGTGGACCTGGAGAAGTGGGGCAGCGCCAACGGAAGCTGCACCCTCGTGCGGAACAGGTACCAGTCCAACCGGCTGCAGAAGCTTCCCACGGCCGTGGTGCACTGGCGGAGCCTCGGGAACTGCCGAAGGGGAGTCACGAGTAAGAGGTACGAGTCGAGCGAGTCGCTGGTGGAGGACGCCACCTCCAGCGCGCAATCCAGCTGGAAGATCGGCCTGGGCATTCGGGGCGTGGCCGGCTTTTCCGTGGGCGGAACCCACTCCAGAGTGGCCACCTTCGCCTCCAGGAAGTCCAGGAGAGACAAGTACAGCTTCGTCAGTCAAGAGGTCCACTGCAGTTTCTACAGGTAATGAAGCCCACGCGCTCAAAGACACGGGGAGGTTTGATGTACCATATCCTGTTACACATCACATACCCCACACTAAAACACAGCCAGGCAGCTCCTCCTAACTCCTTTTTTTTATGTAGTGTTGAGAAGAAAGACACACACAGACACACACACACACACACACACACACACACACAGACACACACACACCACCTTAAAGGGGTTCCTTTTGCCTTCCAGATACAGACTTGCTGCCGAGCTGCCACTTCATGCAGAGTTTCAGGGCGCGATCGGAAGACTCCAGAAAAGGCGCAGTAGCTCAGACTTCGAGCAGCTGATCGCCACCTACGGCACTCATTACATCGTGGAGGTGCGGCTGGGGGGCAGGGCGAAGGACGTCACCGCCATCAGGACCTGCCAGGCCGCCATGATGGGCCTGTCCGTCACGGAGGTGATGGATTGCCTGGAGGTCGAGGCGTCTGGCACGTACAAATCCGTCACGCTGCGGGCTGAGGCCCGGCACTGCAGGAGGGACAGCCGCAGGATGCAGAACAGGCAGAGTTTCCGCAGCATGTTCAGAGAGCACCACTCCGAGGTGGTGGGCGGGGAGCACGGGTCCAACCTGCTCTTCTCCAAGAACCCCAGGTCCTACCTCTACTGGATGAACTCCCTGAAGGCCAAGCCTGACATAGTGCTCTACACCGCCAGGCCCCTGTTCTTCCTGCTGCCCCAGCAGCATCCGGCCAGGCAGGGGCTGCGGACCGCCATCAGGAGTTACATCATGAGGAACGCCCTGGTGAGGAAGTGCTCGGGGTCGTGCCGCGGGAGGAGGTCCAGCAGGCGGGACCCCTGCGCCTGCGTGTGCCGCAGTGACGGTCAGATCACGGGCAGCTGCTGCCCGCGCAGACCGGGGCTGGCCAAGCTGTCCGTCTACCGCCTCTACGCCAGAAAGCTGAACGGCGACGTGATGACGCAGACCGACGGCTCGGTGCTGGTGCGCTATGGGGGGAAGGCCGGCCGCACCGAAGTCATTCCCAACAACGACAACCCGCGCTGGCGCAAGACCTTCCGCTTCGGCCCCGTCGTGCTCAACATGGGCAGGCGTCTCAAGTTCGAGGTGTACGACGAAGACAGACGCTGGAACAGCGAACTCCTGGGGCGGTGCTCCGTGGCGCTCCGACAGGGAAGAGTGAGTGACAGCTGCATGTTTAAATACGGGACCTTCTTCTTCACCTACAGAGTGACGTGCGCCCCCAGCCTGGGCGGCAGCAGATGTCAGGAGTATATCCCCTCTCCCATGCGTCGGTCCCTGGCGAAGACGTACTACTCCAGAAACGGTTTCCTTGCCGGCGAGCGCTGGGAGGCCGTGCTTGCGGGGAATCACTCCCAGCTTGCAGGCCTTGGTTCCGGGTTCGAGGACCACAGTGGCGAATAGGAAGGGCTTGGCATCAGGCGCAGCCAATTGCATTTGTTTTTACAGTTGTCATGGCAGCTCATCCAATGCAATAATTTCCTGTTACAGCTTACTTGCAGCCTGTATTAATCAAAACTGTTTGTTTTTGTTTTTTCACTGCCGTGTTGTTGTTGTTGTTTTTTTTGCTTGTCTCTGCCGAATCTGCTTCCACTCTTTGTCATTTACAGCAATAAAACATTGATAAAGACAAAACACTGCCTTGAAATTCTATTGAGATTTTACAGAATGTTTTGTATTGCACACACTTAACAAGGCGTTATTAATGTTCTGGTGGAGATGTGGATAATCTTGTGTCAGAGAAATCTAGTGGCCCAGCATGCAAAGTCATGAAAATAATTTAGTTTCTAAATTGTTCTACATCATCCAACCTATTTATTCTCCAAATGACATGACCCAAGTTTAAAAAATTGAAAAAGATTTGTTTATTTTTTACAAATACGCAAAAAATTCAAATATAGTTGCAAGCAGCAATTGCCAGGGCCCAAGCAACAGGAGAACAGAGATCCTGGACCGTACCATCAATTGCCGGTTTGACCCTGGCCTGGGTGTATCAAAGACACCTAACCCCCAAATCCTAACTAACTGGTTGGTCTTGCTTGCTTGGTGTGTGTGATTGGGTGAATGAGAAGCATTCATTTTTACAGCACTTACAGATAAAATGCAGACCATTTGGACCCTTAATAAATCTGTTTAACATAAATACTAATGGACAAGAGTCTAAGAACCCAGCATAAAATTAAAAGGTGATCAACTTCATTGTTGTTCTGGAAATTATTGGGGAATTCAGATCTCTTTGAAGTGACTCCTTATTACAGTTTTTTACAATTGTTTTCACACTTGTCTGATACCTCGCTTTCACGCTTGTTTGATACCTTGAAACCTTAATGACTTTAAAGCCATTTACCCAACAAATGTAATAATTTACAGCTGAATCTAGTTCCACCCCATTCCCATTAATAATTCCCATAGAGATCCATTCAAATACAAAGAGTTTTAGTATTGCTTGTAGGACAACCTGAAAATAAGATATCCAGACTCTGATGATGTTGACAGGCCACAGACATTAGGAGGTCATGACATGCAAAAGATATGCAACGAAATTCATTTTATTTGGCATTATGTTAATTTGTCTCAAACATTTAAACGGGGGACTATATATAAAAAGTGCCGTAATTACTACATGGTGAAACCAGAATAATAAAAAATACCCTTAAACAAAAGTCTGCACTTTGACAACATATGACCCCAAGTTGACCCCAAACTTTTGACCGGTAGTGTCTTTTTTTTTTCTTGTGGGGAACTGGTGTCAAATATTTGCCATATCTAAATCTCTAATCTGAGAACTGGTGTGAAATACTTATCATATCTTAATTTTAATCTGAGGGTGGGAATTGACACCCTCAGAAACAACACTTTGCTCAAGTGCTACATGCACTATAAATACATTTACATTTACATTTTAGTCATTTGGCAGACGCTTTTAATCCAAAGCGACTTACAAGTGCATAGGTTCTACCATAAGTCAGAGCATCACATCCAGAAACTAGCAAAATACACAGGAAATGCTGTTCTAAACATAGTTGTCATCAGAATTTTTTTAATTTTTTTAATTTTTTTTTTTGGGGGGGGAGGGGGTTAGACAAGGATAGGGATATCAGAAAGGAGGGGCAGGGGAAATCAGGAGGGAGGACTAAGGTAGAGTTTGAAAAGGTGGGTTTTGAGTCTGCGTCGAAATAGGGGGAGGGATTCTGCTGTTCTGACTGTGGTAGGCAGGTCATTCCACCACTGAGGAACCAGAACGGAAAACAGGCGTGAACGTGCAGCTCGACCGCCAGGTGCACGTAGAGAGGGAACCGTAAGGCGACCAGAGCTGGCAGACCGGAGTGGTCTAGCTGGGGAGTAGGGAGTGATCAGGGATTGTATGTAAGGTGGGGCAGTCCCCTTAGCAGCCTAAAATGCCAACACTAGGGCCTTGAAACGGATGCGTGCGGCAATGGGAAGCCAGTGGAGGCCAATGAGAAGCGGGGTGACATGAGCCGACCTGGGCTGATTGGTGATCAGGCGGGCTGCAGCATTCTGGACCAGCTGGAGGGGCTTGATGGCACACGCTGGGAAACCGGCTAGGAGGGAGTTGCAGTAATCCAGGCGGGAAATGACGAGCGCCTGGAATAGGAGCTGGGTGGCTTTCTCAGTCAGGAGATGACGGATACGGCGTATATTATACAGAAAGAACCTGCAGGTTCTGGCAGTGGAGGATACTTGTGGAGCCAGGGTGAGGCAGTTATCAAGAGTCACCCCAAGATTCTTTTCCGTACGGGAGGAGGAAACTACAAAGTCCTCAACAGTCAATGAGAGGTCGATTGACGGAGAGGACTTAGCAGGGATGTAGAGAAGCTCAGTTTTGGCAAGGTTGAGCTTCAGGTGATGGGAAGTCATCCACGCAGAGATATCAGCCAAGCAGGCAGAGATCCGTGTGGTGATTTGGGTGTCGGGGGGGAAGGAAATGAAGAGTTGGGTGTCATCAGCGTAGGAGTGATAAGAAAAGCCGTGGGAAGAGATAACAGAACCAAGAGACATGGTGTATAGTGAGAAGAGGAGAGGCCCAAGAACCGAGCCCTGCGGGACTCCAGTTCGTAGGGGTTGAGGGTCGGAGACTGCGCCCCTCCAAGTCACCTGGTAGGAGCAACCAGAGAGGTAGGAGGAAAACCAAGCGAGTGCAGAACCTGTGACACCCATCCCAGACAGCGATGAGAGCAGAATCTCATGGTTGACTGTATCGAAGGCGGCTGACAGGTCGAGGAAGATGAGGACAGAGGAGAGGGATTTTGCTTTAGCAGAGTGGAGTGCCTCAGTGACCGCGAGCAGGGCGGTTTCAGTGGAGTGGCCACTCTTGAAGCCAGACTGGTTGGGGTCCTGGAGATTGTTGTGGAGAAGATAAGTGGACAGTTGGGAGCAGACCGCCCGTTCCAGGGTTTTAGCGAGAAAGGGAAGAAGAGAGACAGGCCGGTAGTTGTTCAGGGCAGAGGGGTCAAGAGTAGGTTTTTTGAGGAGGGGAGTGACTCTGGCCCTCTTCAGGGAAGAGGGCATGGTGCCAGAAGAGAGGGAGGTGTTGATTAGAGAGGAGAGAAAAGGGAGAATGTCCTCAGATATAGATTGTAGGAGGGGAGAGGGGATGGGGTCCACCAAGAGGACAGGTGGTTGGGCGGTGGGAAGTAAGGAGTTTCAGTGTGTCAGCGTCAGAGAGGGGAGAAAAGGAGGTTAGGGAGTTGGGGAGGGTAGGAGGGTCAGCAGGGGTGGAGGGTTGGGAGAAGGAATTGCGAATAGCATTGACCTTCTTTTCAAAGAAGGAGACGAAGTCATCAGGTGTGAGTGATGAGGGTGGGGGGGAGGGGGGGCCAGAAGAGAGGAGAAAGTTGAAAACAGTTTGCGGGGATTAGAGGCGGCCGTGTTAATTTTCGAGTGAAAGAAGGAAGATTTAGCTAGAGAGACAGAGGAATGGAAAGATGATAAGAGGGCATGGAAGGAAGCCCTATCACTGGGGAGACGGGACCTTTTCCATTTTCTCTCCGCCGCCCGCAGTTCGGTTCGGACAGCTCGTAGAGCATCAGAAAGCCAAGGACTGGGGGGGGAGGCCCGAGCTAGTTTGGTGGTGAGGGGACACAAAGAGTCAAAGGAAGATGAGAGGGAGGACATGAGAGTTGTAGCCGCATCATCGGGAGACAATCGAGAGAAAGACTCCGCAGATGGTAGGGAGGAGAGGATTGTAGATGAGAGGGTGGAGGAAGACAGGTGGCGTAGGTTCCGTCGACAGGTGACAGTGGATGGTGGGAGAGATGGATGGGTGTTAGAGGAGAGTGGAAGAGAGAAAGAGATGAAGGAGTGGTCAGATATATGGAGTGGTGTTACAGAGAGGTTGGTTGTTGTGCAGCTCCTTGTGAAGATGAGGTCAAGAAGGTTGCCTGCTTTGTGGGTGGGAGGGGAAAGAGTGAGGGTAAGGTCAAAAGAAGAGAGGAGGGAGAGAAAGGTAGACTGGGTGGACTCTGAGTTGAGGTTGAAGTCACCCAGGAGGATCAGGGGGGTGTCATTGACAGGTGAGGAGTTGAGGAGGATGTCCATCTCATCCAAAAAGTTTCCCAGAGGACCCGGGGGGCGATAGACAACAATAACAAACAGTTTGCACGGCAGAGTAACAGAAACCGCATGAAATTCAAAAGAGGAGAAGGAGAGGGATGAGGAGAAGACACTAGATCTCCATGAGGATGAGATTAGGAGACCTGTGCCACCTCCTCTGCCAGAGGATCTGGGTGTGTGGGAAAAAGAGAAGGCAGAGGAAAGGGCAGCCGGGGTGGCCGTGTTCTCTGGTGAGAGCCACGTTTCAGTTAAAGCAAGAAAGTCAAGGTTGAGGTGGGAGGCATAGGCAGATATGAAGTCTGCTTTCTGGACGGCGGACTGGCAGTTCCAGAGGCCACCAGCCACACAGAGATCAATACCAGGGGATCTGGGAGGGAAGATGAGGTTAGAGATATTCTGCCCATGTTGGCGGGAGGCGAACCTCCTACCAGACTGGGACCTGGGGAAAGGAGAGAGGACAGGGATGGGAAGGAAACACATGGAGGGAACTAGGGAGGACAAGAGGAATACTACACAGTGGAATGAGGGCAGGCAGCAAAAACAAAATCAAACATCAGGCTCTAAGACAGCCTGGACACCCGTAGATAGACACCCCCGACTTTGTACACCTGCGACTTCGTACGCCGAGGCAAGTAGCCGAGGCTGCCGCACACAGCTGCCGCTGGTGCGCTACACAACTGCTTACATAACACTGACGCCGAATACAGAAAATGCAACCAACCCACTGCAGAACAATAATGCACACTGAAGTGAGTTCAGGTGTGCCAGTACTAATAGCCTGAGCAGGGTGCAAAGTATTGGCTCCTCCTACAACAAAAGCTGTGGCCTGCCAGCCAGTAAAACAATAGCCTAACTTAATAGCCTAGCTTACCTGAGAGAAACAAACACCTAACCCAGTTTCACTGAATCTAAATAAACACCACTTGTAATAGCTAACAAACAAACAAGTACACAACAGAACACTATAATGACAACTAAACTGAATTTAGAATCAGCAAGCAAACAAATAATACTGAACTAATCCAGGAGAAAATGCAACCAACCCACTGCAGAACAATAATGCACACTGTGTACAGTCTGTGCTAAAGTCTTAGGCACATGAAGAAAGGAGAAAAAGATCCGTAAAGCAAAGATGCTTTCAAAAATAATGTTTCTAAAACTCTACACTGTTGGTTCCAGATGGGGCGGTTTGTTGTCAAATTCTACTGCACCTTTGTTGTCCAAATACATTTGATTTCCCCCGACACCTGATTGTATATGTTTATTTTATCATTTGTGCTAAATGGAGTCAATTACCTTACAAAAATATTTATTTTTATTTTTGTGGACATCGTGAATAAATAGGGCGCATAGGGTGATCTGTTGTCAAATAATCCTTAATCCTTAATGATCAACTCTGTCTTTAAACGATAGGGTATATCGCAACCACCCCACTTGGCCTGCTCCTTATGTGGGGTGGTTAGCATAGGAGTCGCTCCCCTCAGACGCCTTCAACTGAGGGCAGATCTGCATGTTTCAGAACTGCTGACTTCACTGGGTTTTCAAGTGGGCACCCCACTTCACCGGTGTTTCGTCAACTAGCCCACGACACCTCAGTGGGGCTTGACAGCAGAACCAGTGTCCTGGAACTGCTCCCTCGGCCGTTCAGGACTTCACCACACAGCTCTGGCCCCCTTCCCCTCTGCCAGCCTGGTTTAGCCACCGCTCGCTCCTCTTTATCCACAGCCATCTGGATGTTGTCTGTGCCTGCTTTGAGATGTTGTTCACCAGGTTCTTGCGGGTTACCCCTCTGACCCCAAGGATCCCCAGTGCTCTCCAAAGTGACTGTCCCGGGAACCCCCTGCAACCCACCTCCACTGGTAGATTCCAGGCTCTCCAACCCCTCTGCTGGCTCTCAGAGATGAGGGACTGATACTTCCCCAGCTTGCGCTCATGTGCCTCCTCAATCCTTCCCTCCCAGGGTACCGTCAGCTCTATTAGGGCCACCTGCCTTGTTGCTTGGGACCAGAGCACGATATCTGGTCGGAGGCTGGTGACGGCAATCTCCTCTGGAAACCTGAGTTGCCTTCCGAGGTCAACTCTCATCTCCCAGTCTTCTGCCGTACCAAGGATCCCTGAACATCTGTCCTCCTTGCCTGCCTTCTCCCCAGGCCTGAGAAAGCCAATGAAGCGGGGGCCTTGTTCTTGGGCCTTAGTTCTTTTCCGCTTCCTCTCCTTCTCCAGTCCATCGGCCAGTGGAGCCAGCACCTGGCGCCACCTGAACCTACCCTCAGTCAGGCTCGCCCGACAGGACGAGAGAATGTGTTCCAGGTTTGCTGGTCTCTTGCACTGTGCACAGAAGGGATCCTCTGTCAGTCTCCATCTTTGGAGGTTTGTCGGTGTTGGCAGTACATCATACACGGAGCTAAGGAGGAACTTTATACGATGCCCCTCCATGTTCCAGATGTCCTTCCAACAGGGATCTTCCCCGGACACTGTCCCACCGGGTCCAGCTGCCTTGCTGTTTCATGGCTACTGCCCTGGCTTGTCTTCTCTCTTCCCCCACAGCCCGAATCTCCTTCTGCACCATCCCTTTCCGGTCCTTTGCCTTTGCCTCCTTCCAGCTTGCTCGGGTGATGACTCCCAGGCCCAGCCTCCCCTGGGTCACCGTACCCACGATGTCTGCATGTTGTAAGCGCTCCTCCGCTTCCCTCAGAGCTCCGCTGGCCTTCCACTTCCGTCCCGTCTTCACCATGATGTTCGCCTGTCGCACAGCCTGGTCATCACTATCGCGCAACATCATGGCCAACCGGACTTTGGCTGTCTTTAATTCCTCCACGACTGATGTGATTGGCAGTTGCAGTTTGCTCCCGGAGCTGTATAGCCCTATAGAGCAAAAGCTTTTGGGGACAGACAGCCACCTCCTGAGGAAGTTGTTAATTTTCCTTTCCAAAGCCTCCACTGTTGTCAAGGGAACCTCGTACACAAACAGTGGCCACAGGAGCCTTGGAAGGATGCCGTGTTGGTAGCCCGATACCTTGTACTTGCCAGGCAGGCCACTCCTCTCCAGGGCTTTCAGCCAATCTTCTGCTTGGTTGAGCATCTCCTTCACACTTACTTTGTCACTCAGGTCGGCTCTGTACCACCTTCCTAAGCTCTTTACCGGCTTCTCCGTGACCGTTGGGATAGTGTCTTCACCGATCTTAAACCGGAAGCGGTCCTGGACACGGCCCCGCTTCAGGACTAAGCTTCTTGATTTCGATGGTTTGAACTCCATCCTAGCTGCTGTGGTGAGCTCTACCAAATCTTCCAAGATCCACCTACCCTCCGGGACTGACCTCGCTGTGATTGTCAAGTCGTCCATAAAGGCCCTAACTGGGACCTGTTGGATGCCACTTGACAGCACAGCTCCCCGTCTAGGCTTCTCCACTGACTTGACCAGGAGGTTTATCGCCGCTGCAAACACAATCACTGAGGTGGTACATCCGGTCACGATTCCGACCTCCAACCTCTGCCAGTTGGTAGTGAAGTCACCAGAGGTGAAGCGCATCTTGAAGTGCCCGAAGTAGTTCCAGAGGAGCAACGGTACCTTCTGGGGGACGTGATAGGCTTTGAGTGTGTGGTCGACTAACTTGTGCGGCACTGTGCCATAAGCATTTGTTAGGTCAAGCCACAGGACTGCTAGATCTCCCTGGTTCCTCTTTGCGTCCTCGATGATCTTGGAGATGACGCTGTTGTGTTCGATGCAACCGGGGACTCCTGGTACTCCGCCTTTCTGTACAGAGGTGTCAATGTACTTGTTATTGATCAAAAACTGGGTCAGCCTCTTCGCCAAGATTCCGAAGAAAACCTTCCCCTCCACGTTCAACAGTGAGATTGTGCGGAAGTCTTTCAAGCTGGAAGAGTCCTCCTGCTTGGGGATGAAGCACCCCTCGGCAATAAGAAAACTGTCTGGCAGATGGTTGTTCCTCCACACTACCTTAAGTAGCCTCCAAAGACGTCTCCTCAGCATCTCGCAGTTCTTGTAAACTCTGTACGGAATCCCATTCAGCCCCGGTGCAGATCTTCCCCTGGCCTTTCGGATGAAGTCGTTGACTTCCTTCCATCTGGGCTCTCCGTCATCAAAGGAGATGGTTGGCTCCTCTGGGCAGCACAGCTTTCCTTCCAGGTTGAGTTCTTCCTCTCGCCTTGGGTCACTGTGCACTTTACGGAGGTGCTCTTCTACCTCCTCCTTCGGCGCCTTTAGCACTCCTGATCTTTTGACTCCAAGGAGCCCTGACAGGTACTTGAAGGGGTTTTTGGTGAACTTAACCCTCTCCTTTTCCCGCCTCCTTCTATTCCTTCTGTGGCACTCCGCTAGGCGCAAGGTCTTTATGCGCTCCCTCACGTTATCTCCCATCTCTTTAAGGGCAGGTTTTTCGTCTTCAGGAGCCTGCCGAAAAACCTTCTTCAGTCTTCTCAAGTCACCTCTGAGTTTTGCAATCTCCCTTGAGTGTCTGTTCTCTCCAGTGTGCTGCAGGCCTTTGGTCTTTCTCTGCTCCATCCCAAAGCGCTCTGCTCCTATGTTCCAGATGATAGTGGACATTGCTTTCATCTTCCTGCCAATGTCACCAGTGAGGACAGACTCCAGGACTTGGTCTACTTCCCTGTCGAAAGACTCCCAGTCTTTCCTGGCTGCTGCTGTTGGCCACGTCACTAGCTTTTTCCTCGTCTCCCCTCCCTCAATGGCCTGCACTCGCTGACCTGTTTCCTGACTGGCTTGCCTCTCTTGTTGTTGCAGGTCGTCTGATATGTTGTTGTTACTTGAGAGAATGCTGACGCCTTTGTTGTGTGCCTGGAGATTCTGGGTGCTGTGGTTGGACACCTGACCCTGCCTCTCCTCCGTCTCATCAGGTTGCCCTGTGCGTTGCACACGACTGTGTCGTAAACAGCCCATCCTACTCTGGTGTATCTTCAGACCCCTATCGCCTTTACAGACCTTTCCACATCTACAGACTCCACCACACAGCTCTGGCCCCCTTCCCCTCTGCCAGCCTGGTTTAGCCACCGCTCGCTCCTCTTTATCCACAGCCATCTGGATGCTGTCTCTGCCTGCTTTGAGATGTTGTTCACCAGGTTCTTGCGGGTTACCCCTCTAACCTCAAGCATCCCCAGTGCTCTCCAAAGTGACTGTCCCGGGAACCCCCTGCAACCCACCTCCACTGGTAGATTCCAGGCTCTCCAACCCCTCTGCTGGCTCTCAGAGATGAGGGACTGATACTTCCCCAGCTTGCGCTCATGTGCCTCCTCAATCCTTTCCTCCCAGGGTAACGTCAGCTCTATTAGGGCCACCTGCTTTGTTGCTTGGGACCAGAGCACGATATCTGGTCGGAGGCTGGTGACGGCAATCTCCTCTGGAAACCTGAGTTGCCTTCCGAGGTCAACCCTCATCTCCCAGTCTTCTGCCGTACCAAGGATCCCTGAACATCTGTCCTCCTTGCCTGCCTTCTCCCCAGGCCTGAGAAAGCCAATGAAGCGGGGGCCTTTTTCTTGGGCCTTAGTTCTTTTCCGCTTCCTTTCCTTCTCCAGTCCATCGGCCAGTTGCGCCAGCACCTGATCATGGCGCCACCTGAACCTCCCCTCAGTCAGGCTCGCCCGACAGGATGACAGAATGTGTTCCAGGTTTGCTGGTCTCTTGCACTGTGCACATAAGAGATCCTCTGTCAGTCTCCATCTTTGGAGGTTTGTCGGTGTTGGCAGTACATCGTACACGGAGCTAAGGAGGAACTTCATCCGATGCCCCTCCATGTTCCAGATGTCCTTCCAACTGAGGGATCTTCCCCGGACACTGTCCCACCGGGTCCAGCTGCCTTGCTGTTTCATGGCAACTACATAATAATTCTTCTAAATGTCCCCGTTGTTGTATGAAGGCACAGTATTAATGAACTATAAATTTATACAATCCCCTGAAATTGTACAACTGGTGTGCTGTAAGTTTTCGGCGTGCATGAATTAGGCCTAATGCAGTTTTTTTCTTGTGACAGAAAGGAGGGAGGGCTACAGGAAGGGGAAATCACACTTGAGGTCGTGCGACATGAGTCTTGGCCTCACGGTCCCATCAGCAGAAGTTTAATTCACACATTGTGAAAACAGGTTGCTTATGGGACAGTTGAGGCTGACCAAACTCTATACTAGTTACACTGATGATGCGCTTCTTTTTTGCTGTGCGCACAGAATTGAGAAAGGAGGAGATAGTTGCAGAATTATCTTGGCTCATGACTGTACAAAACATGATACTGCCGCCTCACAGCAAGGAGGTCCTGGGTTTGAATCCCGGTTGGCCGGGGCCTCTCTGTGTGGAGTTTGCATGTTCTCCCCGTGTTCGTGTGGGTTTCCTCCGGTATCTCCGGTTTCCTCCCACAGTCCAAAGACATGCAGGTTAGGCTGATTGGAGAGTCTAAATTGCCTGTGGGTATGAGTGTGTGAGTGAATGGTGTGAGTGCCCTGTGATGGACTGGCGACCTGTCCAGGGTCAGTGTGCATTGAGTGTGAATAGCTAAAGCCATTATTGTTTGTTCATTGCAGAGCTAATCACAGTACAGTACAGTACAAAACAATCACACATTTGTTTTTGTCATAATATACACAAAATATGTATTTAGACTAACAAGTGTTCCTTTCAAACATTATTTAACTATTTGTGGTACCTGTTATGGTAACTGGTAACTGTTACCAGAAAACCTTTATTTTAAGAAGACAATCAAAAGAAAAATCTGAAACTCATCAGCCATTTCAGTACGTGGTCCACTGACTGCCTCATCAAGGGGACTCCTGACAGTTCATTCAGTAACTCTCTGTAAATGGTAAATGGTTGGCATTTATATAGCGCCTTTATCCAAAGTGCTGTACAATTGATGCTTCTCATTCACCCATTCATACACACACTCACACAGCGATTGGCTGCCATTGGCAGCGAAGGCACCGACCAGCTCGTCAGGAGCATTTGGGGGTTAGGTGTCTTGCTCAGGGACACTTCAACACAGCCCGGGCAGGGGATCGAACCGGCAACCCTCCAACTGCCAGACAACTGCTCTTACTGCCTGAGCCATGTCACCCCTGTGCTTCTTCATTATCAAAAAGAGGATGCATTTTTTTACCTCTATCACGTGTTACGTGTCCTGATTTATAGATGTGACTTGAACACTCAGTGAAGTTGATCATAATATTTCATTAGAGAAAACAATATAAGAAGACATATCTTAAGAAAGGGGTTGTAAACTGAATTGTGTTCATCAAATTAATTAAAACTGTGACTCCGGTGACTTCACAATACACTAATGGCATTTGGCGGACACTCTTATCCAGAGCGACATACATTTGATTAGACTAAGCAGGAGACAATTCACCACTGGGGCAATGCAGGGTTAAGGGCCCAACGGCTGTGCAGATCGTATTGTGGCCACACCGGGGATCGAACAATCGACCTTGCGGGTCCCAGTCATTTACCATAACCACTACGCTACAGGCCGCCTTATGGCTTCAATAACAGATGATCCCTCTTTGAATGCTAACCTTTTTTAAATAATGTGTTTTGGATGGATGAGAAAAGAGAACACAGAGAAACTGACAAAATACCATATTTGGTTTTGTGACACCTCTTTCCTCCTCACTAATATGGTTTTGTGACCTGCCTACCCACACACACACACACACACACACACACAGCCACATTCCTATATAAAGACCCATAGAGAACTGTGTCAACCAAACACCATCCTCAACGACACAACAGAACAAGGTAGATTACTCTTGTTCATGAATGTTTATAGCACATGTGATTAACAGAGAGAATGATGACATCTTGCTAAAAAATATTGCATTGTTTATTTTAACTTACTGTAGCTGGTAATTATGAAGTCTGGTACAAAATTGTTACAAAAAACTTGTAAACCAGTCAAATCTGTCATGAAAGACTTAGCCTGGCATTCCATTCTGGTCCAAGCTGTTTTAGGTTGGTGCTGTCGGTGCTGGCTTAACTGGTTGATCAGCAATGATGTTTGTTAATATTGTTGACTGTAATATTCTTTACAGCTCTTGTTTACTTCAAGGAACATTTTAATGTAGCAATTTTGAAATGTTACCACTTAGATTGCAGAATTATGTTATAAATATAAAGCTTGTGTGAATAAAGTTAAGCTGGTTGACCAGTGTGGTCTTGCAGGTCAATAATTCAGAGAATCTATGAATATTATACTCTGAATAGATTTTCTTGAATTATTTAATTCAATTAATTAATCAATTAATGAATGAATTATTCATAGGAAATCTAGCTTCTCATTTACTAATATTCAAGTAATGGGACATACAGTATAGTATTTGTCCCAAAAAAGAATTACCCCCAAAAAAAAAAAAAAAATTATATATATATATATATATTTGTTTTAGACATGGACTCTAAACAGATTCGCAGACTTCCATGACATTTCATGTCTAACTTACTTTAGACATAAAGTACTTTTTTACTACTTAAATAAACAAAGCACTTGCTGAGAAACTGATTCTGTAGTAAATGAGCAAGGGGGCACTCGTCCAGTTGTGGAGCTGCTGTATTTAATTGATTTTACCCTTTGATATGGCCATTTATGTGAATATATTACCATATATTATATATTTCATATACATATTGAAAAGGAATTAGAAGCTAACTGTGTAAATTTGTAACAGACAGGGGCTTTAAATTGTGTTCACTATTCTCTGAAGTAAAGGACAGGTGAGTTGGGTCGACAGTGACAACAGCCCATGTTTTTAGGGCTAAACAGTAAATTGTGTTAGGCAATGCAGGGCTGGCTAAAGGCTTTAGCTATGCCGTTCATGCTTATTTTCATTATAATCATATTAAAACCCTTGTCCCCGTGATGGACAAATACATATACAGTGGGGTCCACTCGTGAAAATGCTTCTATTTTGCATTCTTTTCTAATGTAATACAAACATTGTCATTACTAAGTATATTTTTGGACTAACAATTTGAGCGAAAAACTTTGAATCTTTGAATCTGTCCAGTGCCGGGCAATTACATACACTTCAATATGTTCCTTGTTCCCAGCTTTCTCTCGTTAAGCGGCGCAACCTTCGAGCGAGGCACGTGATGGAAGGACTGTGGCGGCTGCTGATCACGGGGTGCGCGTGTCACTTCCTGTCGAGTGCCTGCGCCTTCGGCGTGGGAACCGCCGGCAGTCCTGCGCAGTGCAAGCGCGCCGAGTTTGTCCCCGGTCACAACCTGGCAGGGGAGGGCCTGGACATCGTGACCATGCAGAGGAAAGGAGCGTACGTGGTGGACCTGGAGAAGTGGGGCAGCGCCAACGGAAGCTGCACCCTCGTGCGGAACAGGTACCAGTCCAACCGGCTGCAGAAGCTTCCCACGGCCGTGGTGCACTGGCGGAGCCTCGGGAACTGCCGAAGGGGAGTCACGAGTAAGAGGTACGAGTCGAGCGAGTCGCTGGTGGAGGACGCCACCTCCAGCGCGCAATCCAGCTGGAAGATCGGCCTGGGCATTCGGGGCGTGGCCGGCTTTTCCGTGGGCGGAACCCACTCCAGAGTGGCCACCTTCGCCTCCAGGAAGTCCAGGAGAGACAAGTACAGCTTCGTCAGTCAAGAGGTCCACTGCAGTTTCTACAGGTAATGAAGCCCACGCGCTCAAAGACACGGGGAGGTTTGATGTACCATATCCTGTTACACATCACATACCCCACACTAAAACACAGCCAGGCAGCTCCTCCTAACTCCTTTTTTTTATGTAGTGTTGAGAAGAAAGACACACACAGACACACACACACACACACACACACACACACACAGACACACACACACCACCTTAAAGGGGTTCCTTTTGCCTTCCAGATACAGACTTGCTGCCGAGCTGCCACTTCATGCAGAGTTTCAGGGCGCGATCGGAAGACTCCAGAAAAGGCGCAGTAGCTCAGACTTCGAGCAGCTGATCGCCACCTACGGCACTCATTACATCGTGGAGGTGCGGCTGGGGGGCAGGGCGAAGGACGTCACCGCCATCAGGACCTGCCAGGCCGCCATGATGGGCCTGTCCGTCACGGAGGTGATGGATTGCCTGGAGGTCGAGGCGTCTGGCACGTACAAATCCGTCACGCTGCGGGCTGAGGCCCGGCACTGCAGGAGGGACAGCCGCAGGATGCAGAACAGGCAGAGTTTCCGCAGCATGTTCAGAGAGCACCACTCCGAGGTGGTGGGCGGGGAGCACGGGTCCAACCTGCTCTTCTCCAAGAACCCCAGGTCCTACCTCTACTGGATGAACTCCCTGAAGGCCAAGCCTGACATAGTGCTCTACACCGCCAGGCCCCTGTTCTTCCTGCTGCCCCAGCAGCATCCGGCCAGGCAGGGGCTGCGGACCGCCATCAGGAGTTACATCATGAGGAACGCCCTGGTGAGGAAGTGCTCGGGGTCGTGCCGCGGGAGGAGGTCCAGCGGGCGGGACCCCTGCGCCTGCGTGTGCCGCAGTGACGGTCGGATCACGGGCAGCTGCTGCCCGCGCAGACCGGGGCTGGCCAAGCTGTCCGTCTACGGCCTCTACGCCAGAAAGCTGTACGGCGACGTGATGACGCAGACCGACGGCTCGGTGCTGGTGCGCTACGGGGGGAGGGCGGGCCGCACCGAAATCATTCCCAACAACGACAACCCGCGCTGGCGCAAGACCTTCCGCTTCGGCCCCGTCGTGCTCAACATGGGCACGCGTCTCAAGTTCGAGGTGTACGACGAAGACAGACGCTGGAACAGCGACCTCCTGGGGCGGTGCTCCGTGGCGCTCCGACAGGGAAGAGTGAGTGACAGCTGCATGTTCAAATACGGGACCTTCTTCTTCACCTACAGAGTGACGTGCGCCCCCAGCCTGGGCGGCAGCAGATGTCAGGAGTATATCCCCTCTCCCATGCGTCGGTCCCTGGCGAAGACGTACTACTCCAGAAACGGTTTCCTTGCCGGCGAGCGCTGGGAGGCCGTGCTTGCGGGGAATCACTCCCAGCTTGCAGGCCTTGGTTCCGGGTTCGAGGACCACAGTGGCGAATAGGAAGGGCTTGGCATCAGGCGCAGCCAATTGCATTTGTTTTTACAGTTGTCATGGCAGCTCATCCAATGCAATAATTTCCTGTTACAGCTTACTTGCAGCCTGTATTAATCAAAACTGTTTGTTTTTGTTTTTTCACTGCCGTGTTGTTGTTGTTGTTTTTTTTGCTTGTCTCTGCCGAATCTGCTTCCACTCTTTGTCATTTACAGCAATAAAACATTGATAAAGACAAAACACTGCCTTGAAATTCTATTGAGATTTTACAGAATGTTTTGTATTGCACACACTTAACAAGGCGTTATTAATGTTCTGGTGGAGATGTGGATAATCTTGTGTCAGAGAAATCTAGTGGCCCAGCATGCAAAGTCATGAAAATAATTTAGTTTCTAAATTGTTCTACATCATCCAACCTATTTATTCTCCAAATGACATGACCCAAGTTTAAAAAATTGAAAAAGATTTGTTTATTTTTTACAAATACGCAAAAAATTCAAATATAGTTGCAAGCAGCAATTGCCAGGGCCCAAGCAACAGGAGAACAGAGATCCTGGACCGTACCATCAATTGCCGGTTTGACCCTGGCCTGGGTGTATCAAAGACACCTAACCCCCAAATCCTAACTAACTGGTTGGTCTTGCTTGCTTGGTGTGTGTGATTGGGTGAATGAGAAGCATTCATTTTTACAGCACTTACAGATAAAATGCAGACCATTTGGACCCTTAATAAATCTGTTTAACATAAATACTAATGGACAAGAGTCTAAGAACCCAGCATAAAATTAAAAGGTGATCAACTTCATTGTTGTTCTGGAAATTATTGGGGAATTCAGATCTCTTTATTACAGTTTTTTACAATTGTTTTCACACTTGTCTGATACCTCGCTTTCACGCTTGTTTGATACCTTGAAACCTTAATGACTTTAAAGCCATTTACCCAACAAATGTAATAATTTACAGCTGAATCTAGTTCCACCCCATTCCCATTAATAATTCCCATAGAGATCCATTCAAATACAAAGAGTTTTAGTATTGCTTGTAGGACAACCTGAAAATAAGATATCCAGACTCTGATGATGTTGACAGGCCACAGACATTAGGAGGTCATGACATGCAAAAGATATGCAACGAAATTCATTTTATTTGGCATTATGTTAATTTGTCTCAAACATTTAAACGGGGGACTATATATAAAAAGTGCCGTAATTACTACATGGTGAAACCAGAATAATAAAAAATACCCTTAAACAAAAGTCTGCACTTTGACAACATATGACCCCAAGTTGACCCCAAACTTTTGACCGGTAGTGTCTTTTTTTTTTCTTGTGGGGAACTGGTGTCAAATATTTGCCATATCTAAATCTCTAATCTGAGAACTGGTGTGAAATACTTATCATATCTTAATTTTAATCTGAGGGTGGGAATTGACACCCTCAGAAACAACACTTTGCTCAAGTGCTACATGCACTATAAATACATTTACATTTACATTTTAGTCATTTGGCAGACGCTTTTAATCCAAAGCGACTTACAAGTGCATAGGTTCTACCATAAGTCAGAGCATCACATCCAGAAACTAGCAAAATACACAGGAAATGCTGTTCTAAACATAGTTGTCATCAGAATTTTTTTAATTTTTTTAATTTTTTTTTTTGGGGGGGGAGGGGGTTAGACAAGGATAGGGATATCAGAAAGGAGGGGCAGGGGAAATCAGGAGGGAGGACTAAGGTAGAGTTTGAAAAGGTGGGTTTTGAGTCTGCGTCGAAATAGGGGGAGGGATTCTGCTGTTCTGACTGTGGTAGGCAGGTCATTCCACCACTGAGGAACCAGAACGGAAAACAGGCGTGAACGTGCAGCTCGACCGCCAGGTGCACGTAGAGAGGGAACCGTAAGGCGACCAGAGCTGGCAGACCGGAGTGGTCTAGCTGGGGAGTAGGGAGTGATCAGGGATTGTATGTAAGGTGGGGCAGTCCCCTTAGCAGCCTGAAATGCCAACACTAGGGCCTTGAAACGGATGCGTGCGGCAATGGGAAGCCAGTGGAGGCCAATGAGAAGCGGGGTGACATGAGCCGACCTGGGCTGATTGGTGATCAGGCGGGCTGCAGCATTCTGGACCAGCTGGAGGGGCTTGATGGCACACGCTGGGAGACCGGCTAGGAGGGAGTTGCAGTAATCCAGGCGGGAAATGACGAGCGCCTGGAATAGGAGCTGGGTGGCTTTCTCAGTCAGGAGATGACGGATACGGCGTATATTATACAGAAAGAACCTGCAGGTTCTGGCAGTGGAGGATACTTGTGGAGCCAGGGTGAGGCAGTTATCAAGAGTCACCCCAAGATTCTTTTCCGTACGGGAGGAGGAAACTACAAAGTCCTCAACAGTCAATGAGAGGTCGATTGACGGAGAGGACTTAGCAGGGATGTAGAGAAGCTCAGTTTTGGCAAGGTTGAGCTTCAGGTGATGGGAAGTCATCCACGCAGAGATATCAGCCAAGCAGGCAGAGATCCGTGTGGTGATTTGGGTGTCGGGGGGGAAGGAAATGAAGAGTTGGGTGTCATCAGCGTAGGAGTGATAAGAAAAGCCGTGGGAAGAGATAACAGAACCAAGAGACATGGTGTATAGCGAGAAGAGGAGAGGCCCAAGAACCGAGCCCTGCGGGACTCCAGTTCGTAGGGGTTGAGGGTCGGAGACTGCGCCCCTCCAAGTCACCTGGTAGGAGCAACCAGAGAGGTAGGAGGAAAACCAAGCGAGTGCAGAACCTGTGACACCCATCCCAGACAGCGATGAGAGCAGAATCTCATGGTTGACTGTATCGAAGGCGGCTGACAGGTCGAGGAAGATGAGGACAGAGGAGAGGGATTTTGCTTTAGCAGAGTGGAGTGCCTCAGTGACCGCGAGCAGGGCGGTTTCAGTGGAGTGGCCACTCTTGAAGCCAGACTGGTTGGGGTCCTGGAGATTGTTGTGGAGAAGATAAGTGGACAGTTGGGAGCAGACCGCCCGTTCCAGGGTTTTAGCGAGAAAGGGAAGAAGAGAGACAGGCCGGTAGTTGTTCAGGGCAGAGGGGTCAAGAGTAGGTTTTTTGAGGAGGGGAGTGACTCTGGCCCTCTTCAGGGAAGAGGGCATGGTGCCAGAAGAGAGGGAGGTGTTGATTAGAGAGGAGAGAAAAGGGAGAATGTCCTCAGATATAGATTGTAGGAGGGGAGAGGGGATGGGGTCCACCAAGAGGACAGGTGGTTGGGCGGTGGGAAGTAAGGAGTTTCAGTGTGTCAGCGTCAGAGAGGGGAGAAAAGGAGGTTAGGGAGTTGGGGAGGGTAGGAGGGTCAGCAGGGGTGGAGGGTTGGGAGAAGGAATTGCGAATAGCATCGACCTTCTTTTCAAAGAAGGAGACGAAGTCATCAGGTGTGAGTGATGAGGGTGGGGGGGAGGGGGGGCCAGAAGAGAGGAGAAAGTTGAAAACAGTTTGCGGGGATTAGAGGCGGCCGTGTTAATTTTCGAGTGAAAGAAGGAAGATTTAGCTAGAGAGACAGAGGAATGGAAAGATGATAAGAGGGCATGGAAGGAAGCCCTATCACTGGGGAGACGGGACCTTTTCCATTTTCTCTCCGCCGCCCGCAGTTCGGTTCGGACAGCTCGTAGAGCATCAGAAAGCCAAGGACTGGGGGGGGAGGCCCGAGCTAGTTTGGTGGTGAGGGGACACAAAGAGTCAAAGGAAGATGAGAGGGAGGACATGAGAGTTGTAGCCGCATCATCGGGAGACAATCGAGAGAAAGACTCCGCAGATGGTAGGGAGGAGAGGATTGTAGATGAGAGGGTGGAGGAAGACAGGTGGCGTAGGTTCCGTCGACAGGTGACAGTGGATGGTGGGAGAGATGGATGGGTGTTAGAGGAGAGTGGAAGAGAGAAAGAGATGAAGGAGTGGTCAGATATATGGAGTGGTGTTACAGAGAGGTTGGTTGTTGTGCAGCTCCTTGTGAAGATGAGGTCAAGAAGGTTGCCTGCTTTGTGGGTGGGAGGGGAAAGAGTGAGGGTAAGGTCAAAAGAAGAGAGGAGGGAGAGAAAGGTAGACTGGGTGGACTCTGAGTTGAGGTTGAAGTCACCCAGGAGGATCAGGGGGGTGTCATTGACAGGTGAGGAGTTGAGGAGGATGTCCATCTCATCCAAAAAGTTTCCCAGAGGACCCGGGGGGCGATAGACAACAATAACAAACAGTTTGCACGGCAGAGTAACAGAAACCGCATGAAATTCAAAAGAGGAGAAGGAGAGGGATGAGGAGAAGACACTAGATCTCCATGAGGATGAGATTAGGAGACCTGTGCCACCTCCTCTGCCAGAGGATCTGGGTGTGTGGGAAAAAGAGAAGGCAGAGGAAAGGGCAGCCGGGGTGGCCGTGTTCTCTGGTGAGAGCCACGTTTCAGTTAAAGCAAGAAAGTCAAGGTTGAGGTGGGAGGCATAGGCAGATATGAAGTCTGCTTTCTGGACGGCGGACTGGCAGTTCCAGAGGCCACCAGCCACACAGAGATCAATACCAGGGGATCTGGGAGGGAAGATGAGGTTAGAGATATTCTGCCCATGTTGGCGGGAGGCGAACCTCCTACCAGACTGGGACCTGGGGAGAGGAGAGAGGACAGGGATGGGAAGGAAACACATGGAGGGAACTAGGGAGGACAAGAGGAATACTACACAGTGGAATGAGGGCAGGCAGCAAAAACAAAATCAAACATCAGGCTCTAAGACAGCCTGGATGGACACCCGTAGATAGACACCCCCGACTTTGTACACCTGCGACTTCGTACACCGAGGCAAGTAGCCGAGGCTGCCACACACAGCTGCCGCTGGTGCGCTACACAACTGCTTAAATAACATTGACGCCGAATACAGAAAATGCAACCAACCCACTGCAGAACAATAATGCACACTGAAGTGAGTTCAGGTGTGCCAGTACTAATAGCCTGAGCAGGGTGCAAAGTATTGGCTCCTCCTACAACAAAAGCTGTGGCCTGCCAGCCAGTAAAACAATAGCCTAACTTAATAGCCTAGCTTACCTGAGAGAAACAAACACCTAACCCAGTTTCACTGAATCTAAATAAACACCACTTGTAATAGCTAACAAACAAACAAGTACACAACAGAACACTATAATGACAACTAAACTGAATTTAGAATCAGCAAGCAAACAAATAATACTGAACTAATCCAGGAGAAAATGCAACCAACCCACTGCAGAACAATAATGCACACTGTGTACAGTCTGTGCTAAAGTCTTAGGCACATGAAGAAAGGAGAAAAAGATCCGTAAAGCAAAGATGCTTTCAAAAATAATGTTTCTAAAACTCTACACTGTTGGTTCCAGATGGGGCGGTTTGTTGTCAAATTCTACTGCACCTTTGTTGTCCAAATACATTTGATTTCCCCCGACACCTGATTGTATATGTTTATTTTATCATTTGTGCTAAATGGAGTCAATTACCTTACAAAAATATTTATTTTTATTTTTGTGGACATCGTGAATAAATAGGGCGCATAGGGTGATCTGTTGTCAAATAATCCTTAATCCTTAATGATCAACTCTGTCTTTAAACGATAGGGTATATCGCAACCACCCCACTTGGCAGGAGTTACGTCCTGCTTCTTATGTGGGGTGGTTAGCATAGGAGTCGCTCCCCTCAGACGCCTTCAACTGAGGGCAGATCTGCATGTTTCAGAACTGCTGACTTCACTGGGTTTTCAAGTGGGCACCCCACTTCACCAGTGTTTCGTCAACTAGCCCACGACACCTCAGTGGGGCTTGACAGCAGAACCAGCGTCCTGGAACTGCTCCCTCGGCCGTTCAGGACTTCACCACACAGCTCTGGCCCCCTTCCCCTCTGCCAGCCTGGTTTAGCCACCGCTCGCTCCTCTTTATCCACAGCCATCTGGATGTTGTCTGTGCCTGCTTTGAGATGGTGTTCACCAGGTTCTTGCAGGTTGCCCCTCTAACCCCAAGCATCCCCAGTGCTCTCCAAAGTGACTGTCCCGGGAACCCCCTGCAACCCACCTCCACTGGTAGATTCCAGGCTCTCCAACCCCTCTGCTGGCTCTCAGAGATGAGGGACTGATACTTCCCCAGCTTGCGCTCATGTGCCTCCTCAATCCTTTCCTCCCAGGGTAACGTCAGCTCTATTAGGGCCACCTGCTTTGTTGCTTGGGACCAGAGCACGATATCTGGTCGGAGGCTGGTGACGGCAATCTCCTCTGGAAACCTGAGTTGCCTTCCGAGGTCAACTCTCATCTCCCAGTCTTCTGCCGTACCAAGGATCCCTGAACATCTGTCCTCCTTGCCTGCCTTCTCCCCAGGCCTGAGATCCTCTGTCAGTCTCCATCTTTGGAGGTTTGTCGGTGTTGGCAGTACATCGTACACGGAGCTAAGGAGGAACTTTATACGATGCCCCTCCATGTTCCAGATGTCCTTCCAACTGAGGGATCTTCCCCGGACACTGTCCCACCGGGTCCAGCTGCCTTGCTGTTTCATGGCAACTACATAATAATTCTTCTAAATGTCCCCGTTGTTGTATGAAGGCACAGTATTAATGAACTATAAATTAATACAATCCCCTGAAATTGTACAACTGGTATGCTGTAAGTTTTCGGCGTGCATGAATTAGGCCTAATGCAGTTTTTTTCTTGTGACAGAAAGGAGGGAGGGCTACAGGAAGGGGAAATCACACTTGAGGTCGTGCGACATGAGTCTTGGCCTCACGGTCCCATCAGCAGAAGTTTAATTCACACATTGTGAAAACAGGTTGCTTATGGGACAGTTGAGGCTGACCAAACTCTATACTGGTTACACTGATGATGCGCTTCTTTTTTGCTGTGCGCACAGAATTGAGAAAGGAGGAGATAGTTGCAGAATTATCTTGGCTCATGACTGTACAAAACATGATACTGCCGCCTCACAGCAAGGAGGTCCTGGGTTTGAATCCCGGTTGGCCGGGGCCTCTCTGTGTGGAGTTTGCATGTTCTCCCCGTGTTCGTGTGGGTTTCCTCCGGTAACTCCGGTTCCCTCCCACAGTCCAAAGACATGCAGGTTAGGCTGATTGGAGAGTCTAAATTGCCTGTGGGTATGAGTGTGTGAGTGAATGGTGTGAGTGCCCTGTGATGGACTGGTGACCTGTCCAGGGTCAGTGTGCATTGAGTGTGAATAGCTAAAGCCATTATTGTTTGTTCATTGCAGAGCTAATCACAGTACAGTACAGTACAAAACAATTACACATTTGTTTTTGTCATAATATACACAAAATATGTATTTGGACTAACAAGTGTTCCTTTCAAACATTATTTAACTATTTGTGGTACCTGTTATGGTAACTGTTACTGTAAAAAATCTGAAACTCATCAGCCATTTCAGTACATGGTCCACTGACTGCCTCATCAAGGGGACTCCTGTTCATTCAGTAACTCTCTGTAAATGGTAAATGGTTGGCATTTATATAGCGCCTTTATCCAAAGTGCTGTACAATTGATGCTTCTCATGCACCCATTCATACACACACTCACACACTCACACACTCACACACTCACACACTCACACACCGACAGCGATTGGCTGCCATGCAAGGCACCAACCAGCTCGTCAGGAGCATTTGGGGGTTAGGTGTCTTGCTCAGGAACACTTCAACACAGCCCGGGCAGGGGATCGAACCGGCAACCCTCCAACTGCCAGACAACTGCTCTTACTGCCTGAGCCATGTCACCCCTGTACTTCTTCATTATCAAAAAGAGGATGCATTTTTTCCCTCTATCACGTGTTACTTGTCCTGATTTATAGATGTGACTTGAACATTCAGTGAAGTTGATCATAATATTTCATTAGAGAAAACAATATCAGAAGATATATCTTAAGAAAGGGGTTGTAAACTGAATTGTGTTCATCTAAATATAGCCATTCGTATTGTATAAGTACAACAAATTAATTAAAACTGTGACTCCGGTGACTTTACAATACACTAATGGCATGTGGCGAGATATGTTTGATTAGACTAAGCAGGAGACAATTCACCACTGGGGCAATGTAGGGTTAAGGGCCCAACAGCTGTGCGGATCTTATTGTGGCCACACCAGGGATCGAACCATCGACCTTGCGGGGCCCAGTCATTTACCTTAACCACTACGCTACAGGCCGCCTTATGGCTTCAATAACAGACGATCCCTCCTTGAATGCTAACCATTTTCAAATAATGTGTTTTGGACGGATGAGAAAAGAGAACAGAGAAACTGACAAAATACCATATTTGGTTTTGTGATACCTCTTTCATCCTCACTAATATGGTTTTGTGACCCGCCTACCCACACACACACACACACACACACACACACACACACACAGCCACATTCCTATATAAAGACCCATAAAGAACTGTATCAACCAAACACCATCCTCAACGACACAACAGAACAAGGTAGATTACTCTTGTCCATAAATGTGTATAGCACATGTGATTAACAGAGAGAATGATGACATATTGCTAAAGAATATTGCATTGTTTATTTTAACTTACTGTAGCTGGTAATTATGAAGTCTGGTACAACATTGTTACAAAAAACTTGCAAACCAGTCAAATCTGTCATGAAAGACTTAGCCTGGCATTCCATTCTGGTCCAAGCTGTTTTAGGTTGGTGCTGTCGGTGCTGGCTTAACTGGTTGACCAGCAATGATGTTTGTTAATATTGTTGACTGTTATATTCTTTACAGCTCTTGTTTACTTCAAGGAACATTTTAATGTAGCAATTTTGAAATGTTACCACTTAGATTGCAGAATTATGTTATAAATATAAAGCTTGTGTGAATAAAGTTAAGCTGGTTGACCAGTGTGGTCTTGCAGGTCAATAATTCAGAGAATCTATGAATATTATACTCTGAATAGATTTTCTTGAATTATTTAATTCAATTAATTAAGCAATTAATGAATGAATTATTAATAGGAAATCTAGCTTCTCATTTACTAATATTCAAGTAATGGGACATACAGTATAGTATTTTGTCCCAAAAAAGAATTACCCCAATATATATATATATATATATATATATATATATATTTGTTTTAGACATGGACTCTAAACAGATTTGCAGACTTCCATGACATTGTATGTCTAACTTACTTTAGACATAAAGTACTTTTTTACTACTTAAATAAACAAAGCTGATTCTGTGGTAAATGAGCAAGGGAGCACTCGTCCAGTTGTGGAGCTGCTGTATTTTATTGATTTTACCCTTTGATATGGCCATTTATGTGAATATATTACCATATATTATATATTTCATATAAATATTGAAAAGGAATTAGAAGCTAACTGTGATGGTTAAATTTATTACAGACAGGGGGTTTAAATTGTGTTCACTATTCTCTGAAGTAAAGGACAGGTGAATTGGGTTGACAGTGTCAACAGCCCATGTTTTTAGGGCTAAACAGTAAACTATGTTAGGCAATGCAGGGCTGGCTAAAGGCTTTAGCTATGCCGTTCATGCTTATTTTCATTATAATCATATTAAAACCCTTGTCCCCGTGATGGACAAATACATATACAGTGGGGTCCACTAGTGAAAATGCTTCTATTTTGCATTCTTTTCTAACTCAATACAAACATTTTCATTACTAAGTATATTTTTGGAATAACAATTTGAGCGAAAAACTTTGAATCTTTGAATCTTTCCAGTGCCGGGCAATTACATACACTTCAATATATTCCTTGTTCCCAGCTTTCTCTCGTTAAGCGGCGCAACCTTCGAGCGAGGCACGTGATGGAGGGACTGTGGCGGCTGCTGATCGCGGGGTGCGCGTGTCACTTCCTGTCGAGTGCCTGCGCCTTCGGCGTGGGAACCGCCGGCAGTCCTGCGCAGTGCAAGCGCGCCGAGTTTGTCCCCGGTCACAACCTGGCGGGGGAGGGCCTGGACATCGTGACCATGCAGAGGAAAGGAGCGTACGTGGTGGACCTGGAGAAGTGGGGCAGCGCCAACGGAAGCTGCACCCTCGTGCGGAACAGGTACCAGTCCAACCGGCTGCAGAAGCTTCCCACGGCCGTGGTGCACTGGCGGAGCCTCGGGAACTGCCGAAAGGGAGTCACGAGTAAGAGGTACGAGTCGAGCGAGTCGCTGGTGGAGGACGCCACCTCCAGCGCGCAAACCAGCTGGAAGATCGGCCTGGGCATTCGGGGCGTGGCCGGCATTTCCGTGGGCGGAACCCACTCCAGAGTGGCCACCTTCGCCTCCAGGAAGTCCAGGAGAGACAAGTACAGCTTCGTCAGTCAAGAGGTCCACTGCAGTTTCTACAGGTAATGAAGCCCACGCGCTCAAAGACACGGGGAGGTTTGATGTACCATATCCTGTTACACATCACATACCCCACACTAAAACACAGCCAGGCAGCTCCTCCTAACTCCTTTTTTTTATGTAGTGTTGAGAAGAAAGACACACACAGACACAAACACACACACACACACACACAGACACACACACACACACACACAACTTTAATGCGCTCCCTCTTGCCTTCTAGATACAGACTTGCTGCCGAGCTGCCACTTCATGCAGAGTTTCAGGGCGTGATCAGAAGACTCCAGAAAAGGCGCAGTAGCTCAGACTTCGAGCAGCTGATCGCCACCTACGGCACTCATTACATCGTGGAGGTGCGGCTGGGGGGCAGGGCGAAGGACGTCACCGCCATCAGGACCTGCCAGGCCGCCATGATGGGCCTGTCCGTCACGGAGGTGATGGATTGCCTGGAGGTCGAGGCGTCTGGCACGTACAAATCCGTCACGCTGCGGGCTGAGGCCCGGCACTGCAGGAGGGACAGCCGCAGGATGCAGAACAGGCAGAGTTTCCGCAGCATGTTCAGAGAGCACCACTCCGAGGTGGTGGGCGGGGAGCACGGGTCCAACCTGCTCTTCTCCAAGAACCCCAGGTCCTACCTCTACTGGATGAACTCCCTGAAGGCCAAGCCTGACATAGTGCTCTACACCGCCAGGCCCCTGTTCTTCCTGCTGCCCCAGCAGCATCCGGCCAGGCAGGGGCTGCGGACCGCCATCAGGAGTTACATCATGAGGAACGCCCTGGTGAGGAAGTGCTCGGGGTCGTGCCGCGGGAGGAGGTCCAGCAGGCGGGACCCCTGCGCCTGCGTGTGCCGCAGTGACGGTCGGATCACGGGCAGCTGCTGCCCGCGCAGACCGGGGCTGGCCAAGCTGTCCGTCTACGGCCTCTACGCCAGAAAGCTGTACGGCGACGTGATGACGCAGACCGACGGCTCGGTGCTGGTGCGCTACGGGGGGAGGGCGGGCCGCACCGAAATCATTCCCAACAACGACAACCCGCGCTGGCGCAAGACCTTCCGCTTCGGCCCCGTCGTGCTCAACATGGGCACGCGTCTCAAGTTCGAGGTGTACGACGAAGACAGACGCTGGAACAGCGACCTCCTGGGGCGGTGCTCCGTGGCGCCCCGACAGGGAACCGTGAGTGACAGCTGCATGTTCAAATACGGGACCTTCTTCTTCACCTACAGAGTGACGTGCGCCCCCAGCCTGGGCGGCAACAGATGTCAGGAGTATATCCCCTCTCCCATGCGTCGGTCCCTGGCGAAGACGTACTACTCCAGAAACGGTTTCCTTGCCGGCGAGCGCTGGGAGGCCGTGCTTGCGGGGAATCACTCCCAGCTTGCAGGCCTTGGTTCCGGGTTCGAGGACCGCAGTGGCGAATAGGAAGGGCTTGGCATCAGGCGCAGCCAATTGCATTTGTTTTTACAGTTGTCATGGCAGCTCATCCAATGCAATAATTTCCTGTTACATCTTACTTGCAGCCTGTATTAATCAAAACTGTTTGTTGTTGTTTTTTTTGCTTGTCTCTGCCGAATCTGCTTCCACTCAGTAACTATTTTTACAGCAATAAAGCATTGATAAAGACAAAACACTGCCTTGAAATTATTGAAACATTGATTGCAGGTCAGGCTGATCGGAGAGTCCAAATTGCCCGTGGGTATGAGTGTGTGAGTGAATGGTGTGTGTGTCCTGCGATGGACTGGTGACCTGTCCAGGGTGTATTCCTGCCTTTCGCCCAATGTATGCTGGGATAGGCTCCAGCCCCCCTGCGACCCTGTTCAGGATAAGCAGGTTCAGATAATGGATGGATGGATGGACTTGAATCTGAGTGAGATGGATTCATTTGACATTTGACATTCATTAGAAACAGAATATATTTTTTTCACAAAAAATATATCAATGGAATATGCCTTCCTCAAACTGAACAGGAGACACACGTTTCAGATGTTAGTAACACCTGTAGCTGTCTCTCCAAACTCGCAGACTGCGACATACTATTTATGTAGTAAGAAACTCCCACTGTGACTTGCAGCACTTCAGGAAAGAACCTACATTCAAGAAGATGCCAACCGCAGTTGATGGATTATGGATTATAACAAAGTGGGTTATGTGTCCCTCTAGTGGTCTTCTCATGTATGTTCCAGTAGATGCCTTCTATTTAGCGAACGGTGCCAGTAAAACAATGACATTTACAGCGAGCATCCACACATCCGTCGTACGTTCAAGACAGCGAACGTTGTACTATGTCTGCAGCAAACAGTTACTGTTCAACGATTTTAAATGAACATTCCATTAAGTTCGCAACCGACGCTTAATACAAACGGATGCGACTTGATGTAACATTGCCAGCTAGTTGATTAGTTAAGAACAAATATTACATTGATTGAAGTGTATTATAACAGCCAAGTGATCGTTGAAGTTTTGTTCTCTTAGTGTTTTCTCCATGAACACCCTTTTTTGTTTGCCGCTCACTACCTTTACAAACTGTTCGCTAACTTAACAGTTTGAATATGTTGGCGTCTTGAACTCACGTCATGTGAATATGTGATGCACTGTAGATGTGTGGTTTGTATGTTTTCTTCGATTTTGGTAAGGGATTACGAAAATTGCAAATTGATTTAAATACCTTGGTTTTTTTTGTCATCTTTTCTACAGTCTGGCTGTAACCAGTAGGGAGCTGTGTGAGACGGCGCGTGCTGCTTCTGGACGTTGACGATTGAATTGAAAAGCTAGCCACGTCATATAGGAATTATCTGATAAAAATGAAGAATTTGTGAACTCCCATAGGTTTTATTTTCTGAAATATGACATAATACACTTGATACATAATACACTGTATGCTTGCATCCATTCAATTGCACTTTTGCATTTTTGTAATGGATATTTTGAAATATATTATATTTCAAAAGTTAGCTGGCTTCAGCTAACTGCTAGCTTCACTACCAATTCAATTACGCTTACATTGGTTAATACGACTGTGGCTCACTTTCCTTATTGTTAAACTAAGGTATGCAACCAAAGTGCCAAAGTATCAGTTGAAAACATTGTTCATGCATGGTCATGAAGCGTGAGTCCTGAGTCCTGGCATGTTATTACAGTTTTTTTACAATCGTTTTCACACTTGTCTCAATACCATTTCCTCTTTTTCAAAACTCTTCACACAGTGTGTTTTTGAAACACGCACCTGAGCACATCAGTTAACCTTTGGTGCAAAATGCACTTCAACCACCAAAACACTTAATATTTCACCCAAAAGTGACTCATGCTGCCATAACTATAGCATATGCTTTCTTCCATAAGACTACTTTGTCACTCAATGTTCAATGAACTAGAAAACACAAACACAACTTGGAGCATTGCCAAATACATATATTATCCCTTTCCTCTATTATTGCATCCACAAATATTTCAAGCCAAGCAGCTAAAGAAACGTTTGATCTGTTGGTTTGCCTCTCACAATAGATGTCATGACTGAGTGTGGTAAATTTACAGTAGACTGTAAATTAATGAATGTTTTACTATATTGGAAACCCAGAATAACAATTTTTGACTGTGTAATGTAAAACAATATATGATAAAGAAACAGATCAGTATTCTTCAGAGGGTTTACAGTATTTTGACGTTTGTTCTCACAGTGCAATATACTGTAATTCAGAAAAGAAAAATACAATACAATCAATTACTCAAAATACATTACAATCAATAACAAATACATCCCAAAAACCAATATTTTCACTATATACAGTAATTTGCACATATATTGTCTGCCTATCAGTATCAAAAGTCTACTGTTGGCCTGGCCCATCCATCCTGTCCTATGGCATTTGGCCATAGATTTTCATCAACATCACTCCGAATGTTATTTTGCTATACACCGAGGAAAACATCTTTTTGCGTGCCTTATCCAGCCCTGGATGTGTTCCACTGTTATGTCCATACACCCAGCAGCCATTGCATCTAGAAGTGACATCTGTTCATGTGGGTGGTGGTCCTAAACCTTCACATATACCTTCATAAACTTCATATTGGTACCTAAGTTCCTTGACACCCTCAGAGTTCCTGTCAAAGGGGACAGTGTACAACTGTTTCATCCTGATCTGATGTTTCTGTAGTTTCACTCTTGAAATGGTTGTAGTGCTTACACTGTCAATGTTTGAAAATATGTTCTTGTCTGATCAATGACTGTGGCTCTGATTTCATCAGACACAACTGTTCTTGCTCTTTCATCTTCTTCCTCTACCTCTGGCTGCATCCATTTCCCCCACCAAGGCTAAAGTATGCAAATGTCAATCCAAAGGTGGCCCCTTTTGTATATGTGGTAACGGGGCACGAACAACAAACACCTGGGTAGGTTGTTCACTGAAATGACAGCCAGGTGTTTCAGCAGTACATATACAGCAGTAATAGTGGAAAAATCTCTTCAGTGACAACTACATCTATATTTACCCTATATACATGCACATTTCAATGCAAGTATGATCACCTTTGTATAGATGGTAACAAGGCTGCAAACAAAAAAAATTGAATAAACTGAATATACTTTCTGCTCAAATCAGAATGATCTGTCTTACGTATTTCAAGCATATAGTTTCATTTATCTGCCAAAATACAGCATATTTCCTTCCACAATGATCAGAATTTTATAGGGTTTTGAACTGAAAGTTAACTGTTTTGAACAGAGTATCTAAATATCTGCAAAATTTGCTGTATTTGTACAAACGTTTGCTGGTAGTGAACACTGACTGAGAGAGGTATTCATGGATTTTGGAAGAAGTGGTGATTGAATGCCTTTAGTATGAAAGCAATGCAAAAATATCCACAGTTTAGTTCACATAGTCTAATGATATGGTGAATGTGTGAAGTGTTTTGAAAAACTGGACATGGTATTGAGACAAGTGTGAAAACGATTGTAAAAAACTGTAAAGTGCATTCCTCTTCATTATGTTTAAAGGCGTACTATGGGGTATTTTCATCTTGAAAATATTATAAAACAAGGAAGTTCAGTCAATACTTCAGTCTCCTCCAAAAGGTATTGGAACAGCAAGGCCAATTCCCTTGTTTTTGCAAAACACTGAATACATTTGGGGTTGCGATAAAAAGATGAATCCGAGATGAGAGTTCAGAATTTAAGCTTTTATTTCCTGGTATTTACACCTAGATTTGTTAAACTACTTAGAACATAGAAACTTTGGTATCAGACTGCCCAATTTGTAGGTGAGCAATAGTATTGAAACGGAGAGTAGATTAAGATTAAGTAAGATTTTTGTGTTAAAATATTGTTACAAGACCATTGTAAATCCCTTCATATCGTTGAAAAAGGCTCACTGACATGTTGACCCTCTGTCTCATGAAGTCTTTTGTTGTGGTGGCAGTGTGTGTAGACTTCTGAATTCATCCTGCTGCTAACATCATGAGTTACATCGTCAATAAAGATTACTGTGCCCACTCCAGGAGCAGCCATGGAAGCCAAAGCCATGGCACTTCAATGTGCTTCACATTACATTATCGGCATTTGCTTAGCCAGAGCGACGTACAGACTAAGCAGGAGACAATCCTCCCCTGGAGCAATGCAGGGTTAAGGGCCTTGCTCAAGGGCCTGGCAGCTGTGCGGATCTTATTGTGGCTACACGGGGATTAGAACCACCGACCTTCCGTGTCCCAGTCATGTACCTTAACCATGATGCTACAGGCCGCTACACAAATGAGCTGTATGTATGTTTGTATGTTTGTATGTATGTATGTATGTATGTATGTATGTATGTATGTATGTATGTATGTTTTGGATCATGAGTAGATCCCTTCTTTCTCCACACTTTGGCCTTTCCATCACTTTGGTAGAGGTTGATCTAGGTCTCATTAGTTTCTCTGCCATCTCGCCTTCCGATTCTTACTGCTGATGAGTGGTTCGTATCTTGTGGTATAGCCTAGGGGTTTTTTTTTTTTTTTTTCACAGCTCTCACAGTGTTTCTGTCATCAACTGCTGTTGTTTTTTTATGTCTGCTCAGTACGGTTCAGTTTCTTTCCATTTCAGGACATTTCGAGTTGTACAAGCTAACCCAAATTTTCACTCTAATTCTAATTTTCACTCTAATTTAGCTCATTCTAAGCTTCAAAATGTCTTGCTTTTCTCCCAAAGACAGCTCTCTGGTCTTCATGTTGGTTTATCTTTTCTAACACAAATGCAGTCTTCACAGGCAAAACCCAAGGCTAAAACCAAGAGTTGATGTTCAGAACTATTGATTGCTTAACCAATCAATCTAACAGGACACATCTGGGCAACAAAAAACAGCAGTCAGTGCCATGTTCCAATAGTTTTGCTCACCTAAAAATTGGGTGATCTCATGCAAAAGGTGATGTGTTCTAAGTTGTTTAACAAATCAAGATTAAAATAAGAGGAAATAAAAGCTGAAATTCGGATCTCATCACATGTACAGTACTGTGCAGAAGTGTGTTAGTATAAAAGAACACATTTGAGATTTCCAAATATTCATTTTCCAAAAGATTTAATTTTACAGAGACATTTTTGTATTCAATAAAAAAGTAACATATTACTGTAAGCAATTTACTGCTTTTTACATAAAAACTTGAGGCTCAAGGCTGTCTGAGATGAGAAGCAAGGAGCCAGCCAAAGTCTGCAGAAGAGCTGTGGCAAGTTCTCCAACATGCCTGGAACAGCCTCCCTGCTGATTGTCTTATAGAACTGCAGGACAGCGTTGGCTCTCAGTGAAGTGATGCAGTTTTAACGCTGAAGTGTGGTCACAAGAAATATTGATTTGATTCATTTTGTATCTATTCTGCCAAATTACTCTTAGGACCTTTCATTAAATTATTATTGTTATTATTGTTTTTATAAATTCATTTCTCCCAATTTAGTAGCCAATTGTACCCTCCTCTAATTCAGTTGGAGTTAGTGTTTGATACACCGTCCACACCCCGGCCCCTGGAGGGCTGAGGAAGAGCAACACGCCTTCTTCAAGACGTCTCATCTCTCTAATCTTGTCCGTGGTTCCAAGGCGTCCAAGGCGCTTATTGTACGGCGATCAGCTAACCCTGCCAAGGCCCTCCCTCTGGAGCGGCGAGCCAATTAATGCCGCTCCACATGAGCCGGCCGAACTTGTCTTTTGGCAGGACCAGGAATCGAACCCCGGTGTGCAACTGCAGCGAACTGCAACCGCAAGTCTGCTGCATCTTAGCCTGTTGCCTGGCGGCCCATTAAATTATTTTTGAAAGAATCTTATCTGTACAGAATGTTATACAGGTGCGTAAGACTTGTGCACAGTTCTGTACATCTTTTGACCCCAAACTCAATTGTATAGCAAAAACAAAGGAATTAACCTCGCTGTTCGAATAGTTTTGGAGGGGACGGTATTGTTGAAAATGTTTGAATGTGTGAGCAACTGTTTTTAGTTGAACCAGTCTTATTTGTTTATATTAATAAAAAAAGACAAAAATAATAATAATCTGCCAATGAACAAATGACAATGGCTATATCTTTTTGCACTGAACCCACGTAAAAGGTTCAGCATCAAACTATGCAGCTGTGCTTCAGTGCTGTCAGAAGTCCTGTTACTTGAGAAACTTCTAGAACTACTGAATGGCTCAATTCTGTGTGCGCAAATAAAGAGTTTGGTCAGCAGCAGCTGTCTTATAAACAAGCTTTTGAAATTTGCTGCCGAATTTTCACACTGCGTGTTCTCGTGTGTGAAATAAATTGATGGTGATTAGAATGTGAGACTATGATTAATGTCACACTGCCTGAAGTGCTAGTTCCTCTTCCTGTAACCCTTTCTCAATTCTGTCTCTAGAGAGCTGTACACTAACTGCACCAGTGCACCATTTCGCATAGAATTAGGATTGTATTAATTTCTCGTTCAATAACACTGTGTGTCATACAACAATGGAAGGACTGTGGAGACATGTGTGGTCCTATGACGCATGAGTGCTGCTGTGTGGAAAAACTGAATTCTTAAAAAACCGAATCATAATCATAAACGTAGTCGAATATCCAAATTCCCTATCGTAAGAAATTGACTTTGTAAAAAGTCGATAATAAGCTAGAAAGCACTCTTCTTTAAAAAAACAAAAAAACTTCAATAGTTCAACATGATAAGGGCCTTTCTCAAGGGCCCAACAGCTGTGCGGATCTTATCTTGGATATACTCGGACTTGAACCACCAACCTTCTGGGTTCCCAGTAATGTAACTTAGCCACTAGACTGCTCATGGGTACTGGTTGTACACTTAAGCAAGGTATTTAACTGGAACTGCTTCAGGAAATATCCAGATGCATGAATGGACACTATGTAAAAAAAAAAAGTGGTAAGAGCATCTACTTAAATGTCTCTTAATGCGATGTTTATGGCTACAGGGCAGAGGACAAGCTTTCTCTTGTGCTTCCTCTTAAAGAATAAAGGAAGAACGTGCATGACTTGCATTTCTACACATTCTCATTGCGAGGATCTGTTCTCAAGTAGGGGTTTTGTGGGACTCTCCTGGCATACGTATGTGACCTCTTATCTCTGGTTGGGCCAGTCTGACTTGCTCTGACTGGTTTTTTTATGACTCCTCCCATTTGGAGGGGTCATCTGTGTTCGGCATCTAGGATGGAGAGTAGTATCTGCCCTCCTGGCCATAAAGAACTTAGAGAGATGGAACAGTATGACTCACTTACCAAGGAGGCAGGCCCAGATCAGTGCCATTACATTCTCTCATTCAGGGCAATGTGCAGTGTAAAAGAACAAGTGTGTCTGCCTCAGTTAATGGCAAAAATCAGGTGATCAAATAGGCCCTAGTCCTTATCTTTGTTGTACTGTTAGCAGTTGAAATTGTACTTCCCTCTAGGGTCTTTCAGCACACTTGTCCCTGTTTATGGGAATGCACTTTGCACTTTGTTGGACGTCGCTCTGGATAAGAGCGTCTGCCAACTGCCACTAATGTAATGTAATGTAAATGTGACCAACCGACTCCCTCCCTTTCCCAACCACGCTAAGATCACCTACCCCATTCCTCCAAGGCATGTGTGACCAGCATTCTCAGCAGCCAATCAGAGGCGAGCGTCCACACAGAATGGACATGCCTCATCAACGCCCTCCAGCACTCCTGTTTATGCATGACATACTTTAACATCAAAAAGACATTTTATTCTCCTGTTTATAAAAATGTGTCATTCATCTCTTGGCTTAACAAACATCCTTTGAATGTAATACAAAAAATAGGGGCCTGTTTTAATACTGACTTTGTATTGCATTTGTACTTCTCATCTGCTCAGTTTACTGTGGTCTATCTGGAGTCCTATCAGGAAACCACAATGAAGCAGCAGTTGGTTAGAGCAGAAGAGCAGGCTCTTAACCCTTTGAAGTGTAGGTTTTATGGGACTCCCTAGAATGCTTTGATAAAACTTTCTAGAACATTCTAGAACTTTCAGCCACCAGTTACATCAGCCCTAAAAATGTTAAGAACATTCTAATCGCACTTTGTGATTAGAAAATCTTCAGTACCTCATCTTTTTAAAATATTTTATTTAAACCTAACACTGTGTTACCTGTTAGTATTGTTAGGATATTTTGTCCTTCTCCGTGGAATCAAATGCAGGCCGATTAAGAACAAGTAGACAACTTCTCGATAGTTTTACAATTTATTACAATGCGCAAGGGAGAGACTAACACAAACATTCGCAGTCTGTTCTGAGAATAGCTCTACCCAACTAGCGTGTGCGGTCTGTTAAAATACAGTTTAACGGCCATGCATATCAGAGGGATGCAGTGTGGCTAGCGCGAGATGACTTGTTTGTGAGACGGGTGCATGGGGGGGGGGGGTTGGACCCAAAATGCACGACTCAGAAACAGGGGTGTAATAAAGTCCTGTCAGGGCTTTATTCAGGGAATGTCCAGAGAGCGTAGTCAAAAAACAAGCAATGTTCATACACGTAAAAACCAGCCAAAACCAAAGTACAGTACCGAGGGAGAAGGCAGTCTCGTAATCGGTACACCATGCAAAAAGTCCAGTAACCAGGAAAGCTGTCAGCGGGGCAGAAGGTCAGGGGGACGGTAGGCAGGCTCAGGGTCGATAACGGCGCAAGAGCCAAGACTGTAGTCTGCTCCGCGGGGGCAAAAGCACAAAGACAGCAGGCAAAGTCGTGGTACAGGCAGGCAATGGTCAACAAACCAGAAGTCAATAATCTTTGGTCAATAAACAGGCTTGGATCATAATGGGTAGAAACTGAGCTTTATATGCAGGTATAGACAGGTGTAGACAATTAGCTTGAGAGCAGCATGAGAATGGAACTCAGGTGTGGAGGATCGACAAGTTAACAAGATCATTAGTAATCGTTAGTAATAAACCTATCCTGCCCTAGCATTAGTAAATTAGTAAATGACATGCACAAGAAACGTAAGGTAACATGAACACATGGTTAGAATGTTAGTATTACCCAATCCTGATCTAAAGTTAGTAGATTAGTAAGAAGACAAGGGAAATTGAAACAGTTAGGGTGTGAGTGACAGAAAGGGAGAGAGAGAAAGCAGGAATGCAAGATTTGCAGAAAGACACAAAAAAGTGTATGCTAATCAATGAACAGTACAACATAACATGAAACATAAATTGTGACATAACAAGTTTGCAAAACTATGACAATAAACTGTATTACGTGACATGACAAGACTAACATAATACGTGATATGACAATAACATAACCAAGACAATAATTAAATGTAAAACATGACATGACGAGCATGAAACGTGACAGTTTGCATTTACATGGGGACCTCTGATGCACTGTTTCAGCAAGAATGTGTTATGTCCCTTTGCTGCCACAGAGACAGACAGGCTACAGAGAATGATGTCGAATGAATATATAACATATGTTTGAAGTACTGGTACAACTAGCCGTAGTAAAAACTGGGAACCTATCAGTATATTAGTACAGTTGTGTTCAAATAAATAGCAGAGAGTTAAAATAAGTGAATAAAGAGCAAACATTACACATTCAATTCCAAATTTTATGAAGTCTGAGTTATTCTTTTACAGGAAGCAAATAATTTTTAATCAAATGATGTTGTTCCTCCGAACAGTGTTTTGAACGGCCCATTTTACTTAGCAATTCAGAAGGAAATATATTTTATAACAATGTGTGAAACATTTGCTTCCCTTCTTCCTTAATAAAGGACAATTAATGACACCAGTTTTTTCACAGAATGAATTCATTTTCTAATTACACTTTTTTCTATTGCACTACTACATCTACAAGTGAAGTATTTGCCATGCAGAAATATCACTACTACTAATAAGAGTGGTTCATCAGGTTACTGATGTTGTACTGCTATTTTCTTGAACACAACTGGTAAGCACTTTGGGCTGCAAGATTGCTGTATGAACATTCATACAAGTTTATTCTTATGCATACAGGTGAAGTAGGGAACATAATTCGGCATATTCTCCCCCAGGCTGCCAAGTCTAATTAGTCAAACTCAAGAGAGATATTTCATGTCCCAATATACTTCCATCTCGAGATGCACAGGATATACTGTACATTACAAGCGTGTTTATGAGCGTGCCTCGTCCACATGAAGGGACCACAAACTAATCTTAATTGTACCGAAGATAGCAAGTGTGGGCATGGTGAACAGAGCTGGCTTTGAACCCTACACTGCACTGTAGGGCAACGTGACAGAGGGTGACCGTAGCTACTGGGGTAAAGCAGACATCTTAATTTATACACCAAGGCACGATGAATACCCTTCTTCTCTTCCTTTTTCTTGATTGCACTTCTCCGCAGCCTACCTCTGCTACAGGTATGTAATAAGTAATAATATGTCATATGACTGACTGTGAGTGTCCTATCTTCTAAAAACAAAGCAAAAAGAACAACTACTAAGATAAAGGATAGTGTTTCCTCTTAAAGAACAAAGGGATAACTTGCATGACTTCCTTATTTGTGACGCTTATTTATACTCTTACAAATAAGATGGGTTTTTTTTTTTGGAAGTTTTTTATTTTTTTATTGCTGTGTTCAGTGTTCTAGAACTTTCAATCGCTGGTAGTGATTGTAACATCAGCGTTAGAATCTTCTGCTTAGAACATTCTAATCACACTTTGTGATCTTACACCTCTATGGACCTCTTAAGAATAACCTCTTATTTGTATTATTATTCTTATTATTTCTCATGTAATAGCAAAAATTCTTATTTGTGATCTTAAGGGGTTAGGTCAGATCAATGACAGTTACATTTACAGGCAGATACCAACAGAAATTGCAGTATGAATGTGCTGAAATGATATGTTCATCTTAGTTCATCCACAAACAATTCTTAATTTGCTCATTTTATTTGCCATAGAAATAAACATCCACAAAGTGCACAGAACATTACTGCAAAACCCGGCTGTGACAGAGACCAAAGTGTGAGTGTTCACTGTTATCTCTATCACCTACTCTGCCTATGTGTAAAAATAGACTACATTGCATCAGTGAAACAGTGGCTTTCAATTGACGTAGAAAGTTTGACTGTTTCCAAGTATTTATAGTTCTCGAAGACCTCGCACGTATTTCTGTTGATCACAACCAAGGCTTGCATTTATTTAACATTAAGGAGAAATCCTCTTTATGTGATATTGTGTTTGATTGTTCCGTAGGTCACACTGCCCAAAAAAGGTTCCTCTTGTGGACCCTGGGCCGCCATCATATGAGATACAGTATGCTATCGCTCCAGCCGCTCACACTGGAGTTAAGAGCAGAAACCCCGCTGCTTTTCCCTCTCTGATGCACGTTACCCACAATTCCTTTCTGCTGTGTACACCTGAAAACATCAGTATCAGCCAAGTCTTGCGGGAGGACGACAGTGGGTGCAGTTCACTGGCAGTAGAGAGATCAGGTGAAGCGCACGTAGCCGTCACGGAAGGCAACGGGGATGGGTACGAGTCGTCGACGACGGAGCCACGCGTCGCGGGCGGAAAACTGGAGGGAAGCGATAACCCGGGTTCAATAAGTGCCCCGAATGGCCGGGGTGCAGACGTGGCCAGTAACTGCTCCCTCGGTTATGACCGGCAGAGCATTTTGGTCCTGGACGAGGACCCTGTGGTGTTGGAGGCAGCTTCCTTCCTGTATGAGAAATGCCCCTCGGCATCGACCCTGCTGAGCTACCAGAAGGGGGCGCTGCGGGTGATCAGGGGGTCCCACGCGCGCCTGACGAAAGACGGCCGCCTGGTGCTGGTGGGTCACGGCGACAGGGGCAGGGGCAGGCCGGCAACGCTGGGGGGTTACCGGGCAGAGGATGTCGCCAGGGCGGCCGCCGCCGTGGAGACAGAGGGCGGGCGCGTGCGCGCGGTCAGCCTGGTGGGCTGTGGGCTGGGGAAGGACCTCCGCTTCGCTGCACACCTGCTGCGGTCTCTCAGATCCCTCCGCCTGGAGACCGAGCTGCACCTGCACAGCTCCCTCCTCTCCGTCACCCACTCCGGGGAGGTGGTGTCCCGGGACAGGGGCCGAGGCCCGCCCGTCTGGAGGCGCGGGGACGCCGCAAACGGAGTCGTGGCCTGGCTGGACGGGGCGGGGAGCCTGCTGACCCGGCCAGAGGGGAGCCAGAGGGGGCGGGTCGTCCCCGGTTACCGTGGCCCGGCTCTTTTCGCCGAACCCTCAGAGTGGCCGACTCACCCACAAATGTTCACCCCTGCTGAGCTGAGGGCCAAGTACACCTCCATCGACTGCCTGGAAGGCCTCACCTGGGGCATGTTTTTTGAGGAGAATGAGAAAAGTCGAGCTTCGGATTATGGCCGGGACCCGAGCCACTCTGAGTCTGCCTTGGTGTGGCTGGCTGGCCAGAAGCCCATAGATGAGCCGCCCATAAAACACATCGTCACCATCTTGGATCTGGTCCGTGAAATCCGCTACGTTGCCAAGGAAAATGTGAACGTTGACCTGTACTACGTGCTCAACGGCTGCGTGTACAAGGTGCGGAGAAGGACCCTGCACGTCTCCATCGCCGGGAAGTACTTGAACCCGAACGACCCGGGTGAAACGCTGAGGTTCGTGAGCGCTTTCGAAGGCGAAAGGGAGAACCAGACGCTGGCCGAACTGAGACGGCGGCTGAAAGCCTCGGACTTCAACGAATTCTGCCGGCAGAGCTTCCAGTTCCACGGCTGCGTGGATGGCGTTTTCGGGGAGGACGGCTGCGAGAGGTGGGGGCGCTACTTCATGGCGGCGGTCTTCTCGGCGTCCGTCCGAAACTTCCGTACCTTCTCCCTCTTCCTCATGAGCGTCATCGCCTGCGAGGTCAGCCGCCTCCGTCGGCCCGACGACCAGATCTGCGCCGCCTTCGTCCAGGACGACCACCCCATGGCGGGCGCGGGCGCCTGGCTGGAGAGGGACAGGCGCGGGTTTTACGGGTGCAGTTTGGGCGTGGCTGACGAGAGGACCCAGCCGGACAAGCAGGCCTGGCTGGAGCTGGTGCTCCACAAGGAGAACGTCCTGTTCACCAGGACCAGCGCCTGGATGACCACCGTCTACGGCGGGCCGGACAATTCTGAGCTGGACATATTCGGGAAGGTGAAGGTCATCAACCAGTACGCCTACGCCTCCTTCATCGAGTACTTCAGGGGAACCAACGAGGGGCGGAAACTGTCCAGGGGGTGCATGACCTATCCGTGATCCGTGAGGGTACAACATTTGGTGTGTATGACCCGCTGTCTATGAAAATGGAAATCCCAATTGAAATAGGCTTTTTGGCTAAAAAGGAAAAGCTTTCCCAGTGCAAAAAAAGATGGATTTGATTTCATGGGGACTAAATCAACACTGAGCGACTAAGTCGGGTGTCTGGTGGCCAAGGTGGGCTGAAATTCTTTTTTTAAATTTTAATTTTAATTTAATTTTCAGATTTTCTCCCAATTTGGTAGCCAATTGTACCCCATCTGATTCGATTAGAGCTATTCACCATGATTCTGAGGCTATTCACCATGATTTTGAGGCTATTCACCATGATTCTGAGGCTCTTTGGTTCTCATGAGTTCTAATAAATGAGTGGCCGCACTTCATCAGAAGCTCCCCGTTACGTAGAGTCCAAAGTACGACTTCATGCTCAACCCTGAAATTCACAGCTACCACTTTGGGCCCGGGAGCAGTGAAGAAGCCCTCCAACACTGGTTTAGGCAAGCATGTCTGTTCTCCTGAGAATCGCCTTGAGATTAAGGCCCTCAAATCAAGGGTAAATCCAAAATATTTTAACTGCTCTAGGCCAATTTAATCCTCTTAGAAGAGTAGGTTTTTAGAAGAAGTCTTCGAATTGTTCTCGAACGCTGTTGTTTTCAGTTACCAGTGGTGATTGCTGCATCAGCATTAGAATGTTCAGTTAAGAACATTCTAGTCACACATTGGTGGTGCCACACCTGAAAGGGTTAATGAATGAGTGCCAGTGGAATGTAATGACAGGAGGCACCAAACGTAGGCACCGACATGGTACCGATTGGCCGGTTAGCTGACCAATTGGCCGATTCTTCAAAGGCGTTGACGCGGACACAGCCCACTGTAAACCAGTGACAAGATAGCACGAGACAAGAACTGCTCACAGAAAAAAACAAAGCCCACGCAGACATTCTGTGACCAAACTTGGGTTCACAAGAGAGCGCTATCAACCCCATGTAACCTGATGCAAATGCGACCGTTCCTGGATAATGCAAATGGCATGAAAATGCTCTGAGCGGCTCAAGTGCCCGCACCCTTGCCAGTGCCCCATTAGAATAGCTGACACCTCCCCTGCCTATGCAAAGCGCCGTGTAGGTGTGATCTCTGGAGTTTTTTCGTCTGATTTCGTCTTTTCGTTGGGGACTGCGGGTCACTCATTACAGGTGTTCAAATTTGAACATATAGAAACATATGTCACGTGAACAGCAGCACCGTAGGCGAAAGATGTGGAGGGTGGTGTGGAGGGGTATAGGGGGGTAGTGGTGGAGCTGGTTTAGTGGCCAACTCCAGAGCTATATCTGGGTGGGGCAGGCAGGGATTCAATCCCCTGGCAAAACAATTTCTCAGATAGCTGTGGTCGCATCTCCATCTGCTGACCTCTCTGCTTTGTCCCTGTAAAGACGGTCAATACATAATGGACTGAAAAGATGGGTCAATTGCTCTTCAGAAGGCTAAAAAGAGGCCACGATTCCTTTGGGAATCTGATATCTGCATGTGAAACCAGTTTTACACTCCCCCTCACTGTGGAGCTGGAGTTCCCAAGCTATTAACTCAACAGCCACTGCAAGTAGGCAAATGTGCATTCAAATGAAATGAATGGAAATTATGGCACACACACCAGACGGTTATGTTTTGTTTTATTCCTTTTTTTTTAATGACATCATTAAAACTTTATTCAATCAATGTCTCATCGCAGTTTCAGGATTGGGCGGTTTAATTTTGAAAAATAAGAATGTACAAGCATGACAAACAAAAATGATCACAAACACACTTGTTAGGATGTAAAACATTGGCACGACAGTGAAAATGTGAATACATTTTATTGTCTGGTTACAAGAAGTAACACAGAACAGGAAGTGATTTAATTATTGTCACTGGCAGGACCATATTAGGCATTAGCAGGTTAATAACTGCAGAGGGCTAGGGAGAATGAGAAACAAAAAAAAAAAGAAAAAAAAAATGGCTAAGCCACCATATACCATCACTCACTCACTGATTTTAACCAATCATTGTGGTCTGCTGTAGAGCTCAAAACCATTAGATTGGCTCAAGCAAGTCAGTGGCCAACAGCTCACAATAGCTGTACCCATTATGGGGTTAATGAAACCTCACTCTCCCACCACTAGAAGAGGCCATACTGGTCATTTTGGATGTACTGGTCATTTTGGATTGTGATCAGAAAGCTAAGCACTCTTAACTCATTGACCTAAAGGAATGCATCCTGCATAATGATACTTTGGTCCTTCTCAAATCCAGGGTTGACCAAACTCAATGCCTGAATTAATCTTCCTTTTGAAAATTGCCTCGCTGTAAATTATTTTCAAAGACAAAGACTTTGGCATCTCTAGAAGGTTAAGCCATGTCAGGTAAAATAAAAAATGATAAGTGATTGATAATGTGTGTATGTATAAAAATGTCTGACCTCAGGTTTGACTGGGCCTCCCATCTTAATCTGTCAGAGGAGGTCAAGGGGTGAGGTTTACATGAACCCAATAATGGGCGGAACCGTCCATTGAGCAACCAATCAGCGACTTGCTTGAACCAATGAAAAACATGTTTTTGATGTCCCGACAGCAACCAAAACAAACCAAAAGCAAGGATTGCTTCAAGTCAGCAAGTCAGAGAGAGCATATCGTAGCTCTGCCCGTTATGGTATTCCACAAACCCCTCACCATCATCGCTGTAATAAGAGGTGGAAGTGGGTAGAGGTGGGGCGGGTTGGGTGGTGGGTGGAGGAGGGGTGTAGAGGGGTAGTGGCAGAGGGTGGTGGGAAGGGGTAGAGGGGGGTAGAGGGGGGTATATAGGGGGTAGTGGCAGAGGGTGGTGGGAGGTGGTATAGAGGGCTTGAGGGGGGTATATGGGGGTCATGGTGAAGGGTGGTGGGGAGGGGTATAGGGGGGTAGAGGGGGGTACATGGGGGTCGTGGTGAAGGGTGGTGGGGAGGGGTCTAAGGGGGTAGAGGGGGGTACATGGGGGTCATGGTGAAGGGTGGTGGGGAGGGGTCTAAGGGGGTAGTGGTGGTGGTAGTCTCCAGGGGTCTCTCACAGCAGCAGGCACGAGCATTTGCCGGTCCTGAGTTGACTCAGGGTGCCGTGCTGGTCGGTGGCCAGCTTCTGGATCAGGTTCCAGAAGTTCTTGAAGCTGATTCCTTCACCGTCCTTCACCCCCATGGTCTGCAGCAGCTCCCCCAGACCCTGCTCGCCGCCTAATGTCTGCGGGGAGAGAGGCACGGCTTAAGCGAAACGTCTCATCACAATATAGAGAGGCAAAGGAAGAGAGGAAGTCAGAGAGCAGGTGCTTGAACCCTAACGCTGGCCCTAGCTGGTTGCTTATAGAACTTGTTGCTTATAGAATGGAAAGCAAGAGGTTTTACTGGAAGATGAGTGATGGGAGACTCAAGTAAAAAGGAATGCAGCAACCCTGAGCACCCTGCCCTGAGCACCCTGGGAAGTGCATTCAGTGTTTCCAGCAGTCTTTAATATACACTCAGTGAGCACTTTATTAGGTAGACCAGCTTGTTACTGCAAATATTTCATCAGCCAATCACGTGGCCGCAACTAAATGCATAAAAGCATGCAGACACGGTCAAGAGGTTCAGCTGTTTTTCAGACCATATGTCAGAATGGGGAAGAAATTTGATCAAAGTGACTTTCACCATGGTTTCAGTCCTGGCCGATTCTGTGAGCATGTTCTCCTCCACCTCTCGGCATGAGTGTGTGTGAACGGTGTGTGTGTGTGAACGGTGTGTGTGTGTGAACGGTGTGTGTGTGTGTGTATGTGTGGGTGAACGGTGTGTGTGTGTGTGTGTGTGTGTGTGTGAACGGTGTGTGTGTGTGTGTGTGTGTGTGTGAACGGTGTGTCTGTGTGTGTGTGTGTGTGTGTGTGAACGGGGTGTGTGTGTGTGTGTGTGGGTGGGTGAATAGTGTGTGTGTGTGAACGGTGTGTGTGTGTGTGTGTGTGGGTGAACAGTGTGTGTGTGTGTGTGTGTGGGTGAACGGTGTGTGTGTGTGTGTGTGTGTGTGTGGGTGAACAGTGTGAGTGTGTGTGTGTGTGTGTGTGTGTGTGGGTGAACAGTGTGAGTGTGTGTGTGTGTGTGTGTGTGTGTGGGTGAACGATGGGTGTGCCCTGCGATAGATTGCCGACCTGTCCAGGAAGTGTTCCTGCCTTTCACTCAGTGCATGCTGGGATGGGCGCCAACAGCCCTGTGACCTTGACCTTGATAGGCGGGTTGGGATGATAGAATGGATGGCGTAAGAAACGCCCTTCGTGACAATCACAGCACAACCTCTTTACGTTTTCGAGACGCCGGACCACGGCTGAGGAACTGGACTATGTCTCCCTCTAGTGGTCTTCTCACGTATGTTCCACTTAAGTTTTCCTTGAATTGGTCACTTGTGAGATTGTTTTATTTAGTGAACAGTGCCTGTACAACAAAGACATCTACAGTGAGCACCAAACAACTGGTGAACACATTTATAAAATTACACATTTACTTATTGTTTTAAGGCGGAGTTCCAGGCTTGCTTTACACAAACAAGGACTAAGCTGAGGCCTTAATTCTGTCTGGAAGGATGACCAAATGATCTGACCAGCACTCATTCTTACATAAATCAGCTCCCCCTACTCTGAAGCTCTTTGTGCACACACGCCCAAATCAGGCCGGACTGCCAAAACATCCTCCAGTGGGTTGGGGTGTTATGATGAGCAACACGACCACACCCAAGAAGCCGCCTTTAGCCTCTCTGCAGTCCCAGAGAAAAACAGCCACTGGTCTCTGGTACACATTTGTGAGATCTGGAAGTGCCGTTTGTCTTTCAGCAGTGGTACTTACTGGACACATCCATCCCAACCTTATTCCGCCTGGCACCTTGGTGCCACACCTTCTCAGATGTGATCCCTTCTCTGTTATCCTCTCTGCTCTCCACCTGTCTGTCTGTACCCTCTCTGCTCTCTACCTGCCTGTCTGTACCCTCTCTGCTCTCTACCTGTCTGTCTGTACCCTCTCTGCTCTCCACCTGTCTGTCTGTACCCTCTCTGCTCTCTACCTGTCTGTCTGTTATCCTCTCTGCTCTCTACCTGTCTGTCTGTAATCCTCTCTGCTCTCTACCTGTCTGTCTGTACCCTCTCTGCACTCTGCCTGTCTGTCTGTACCCTCTCTGCTCTCTGCCTGCCTGTCTGTTATCCTCTCTGCTCTCTACCTGTCTGTCTGTTATCCTCTCTGCTCTCTGCCTGTCTGTCTGTTATCCTCTCTGCACTCTGCCTGTCTGTCTGTACCCTCTCTGCTCTCTGCCTGCCTGTCTGTTATCCTCTCTGCTCTCTACCTGTCTGTCTGTTATCCTCTCTGCTCTCTGCCTGTCTGTCTGTTATCCTCTCTGCTCTCTACCTGTCTGTCTGTTACCCTCTCTGCTCTCTACCTGTCTGTCTGTTACCCTCTCTGCTCTCTACCTGTCTGTCTGTTATCCTCTCTGCTCTCTGCCTGTCTGTTATCCTCTCTGCTCTCTACCTGTCTGTCTGTTACCCTCTCTGCTCTCTACCTGCCCGTCTGTATCCTCTCTGCTCTCTGCCTGTCTGTTCTCTGTTACCATCTCTGCTTTCAACCTTTCAGCCTCTCCTTTAAAATGCTTAATCTTTCACAGGAGGATAAAAACAACAGCGTCAGACTACCCGCAGGGCTGCGAGCCTGTCGCCGGGCGGAGCATGCTGGGTGGTGTAAGGACAGGGAATCAGCCATTAATCGCCGGGGCTGTGACACGCCGCGTAGCCATTGGTTAGTTTTCACACCGAGGCCACCTGGGATGATTAAAAAAACCACAAAAAACCCCCCCCACATTTTTAAAACATAAAAGTCTACAGGAGCACAGGAAACTGACTGGCTGCAGAACGCAGTGAGCGCAGAGGCTGAAAACCGGACGGCACCGTGTGGCATTGCTGCCAAGAATATGTGACCTGCACACCCTCGTAGGCATTTGCAAAACGCCGCGAACCGGTTCGGGTACAGTTATCTTTTCATGACAGAAGCGTTACAAAAAAAAAGAAAAAAAAAAAAGGTTTTCACCTTTAACACTCCCACAGGCCCGAGCTGAATGTACACCGTATGACTTTGCTGTGTTTCCACAAGGACCCCGCAGCGTGCAGAACCTCCTACAGGGGGCGCTGCGTCGGCCCGTCGCCTTCCCGACGGGGGTCGCCTTTCATCCAAAAACTAAATCCACACACCGTCAGGTAGAACTCACACTGAATTTGTGCAAGAGCATCCAGGTCTTAAACTGGATACTGACTGCTGTAACCGGGGGGACATCACAAAGGGGGATTATTGAGCCAAATAACTTCACAGAGTGAAAACCCAGAACAGACATTTTCACTTCCTGTTTTTTTTTTTTTAAAGGGTTCTCGGTTTTACACCATGAGCTTATCCAGCTCTGTGATACAAGCCCCAGGCTGTCTGTAAAAGGCTGCACGGCCGCTGGTTTGAAAACTCTGCTTCGCAAAAGCAAGGATTGACTGGCTGATTGACTCAACTCACTGATCTAGAAGGCATCTTGGACAGCCCATCCTGTTCATCAAGCTTCTGTTGAGGACCCATTCAGACCTGGCAGAACTTCGAAATCCAATAAAAAACGGGTCCTCCGCAGCCCCGGCAGTCTCATTCGGCTCTCTCTCGCCATCTGTCCCACAGGCGTGGTACTACACTGGTGGCGCTAGTGCAGTTTTTTGCAGCCTACACTGAACTGGAAAAAACCAATGTAGACTTACACCAATGAGCCGAAACATTAGGAACCCCTGCCTAATATGTTGTTGGTCCTCTGCGTGCTGCTAAGACCTGCCGAGGTATGGACCCAACAAGACCTCTGAAGGTGCCCGGTAGTATCTGACACCAAGACGTTAGCAGTACATCTTTTAAGTCCCGTAAGTTGTGAGGTGTGGCCTCCGCAGACTAGAATTGTTGTTCCAGCACATCTCACAGACGTTCGATCGGATTGAGATCCAGGGGAATCTGGAGACCAGGTCAACACCTCGAGCTGTACGTCGAGTTCCTCAAACCATTCCCAAAAAACGTGTGCAGTGTGGCGTTATCCTGCTGACAGAGGCCACTGCCGTCTGGGAATGCCACTGCCGTCTGGGAATGCCACTGCCGTCTGGGAATGCCACTGCCATCTGGGAATGCCACTGCCATCTGGGAATGCCACTGCCAACTGGGAATGCCCCTGCCATGAAGGGGGGTACCTGGGCCACATGGATGTTCGGGTAGGTGGCACGTGTCAAACGGACGTCGTCAATGAGCCTTGGGTGCCCAACGCCCTGGTTTGTGGTTTGTCCCGCCTCGGAACACTGTCGGCAGGTACGGACTGGGAGCAGCCCACAAACGCTGCCATTTTGGAGATGCTCCAACCCAGTCTTCTGGCCATAACGATTTGGCCCCTGTCACAGTCTCCCAGGTCTTTACGCCTGCCCATTTCTCCCGCATCCGACACGTCGACTACGAGAACCAACTGTTCGCTTACCGTCTAATACATTTCATGTGCCGTTGTTATGAGATACTCAACGTTATTAACATCATCTGTGAGTGGTCATAATGCTTTGGCTCACAGTGTATATTGCACGTATTTTTGTTTTTCCAAGCATTTATTATCTAACCAGCTTATACCGGGTCAGAGTCGCTGGAGCCTATCCCAGCATGCATCGTGCGACAGGCAGGAATACACCACGGACACGTCAACAATCCACTGCAGACCACTCACTGACACAATCATACCTACAAAAGATTTTGAGTCTCTGATTAGCCCAACCAATGTGGGCTCAACACAAAGAAAGACACCCAGCCAAAATTTGGTTCCACCCAGGATTGCTGTGAGGTGGCGGGGGCGACATTAGCTTGGGAGGTAAGAGCGGTTGTCTCGCAGACAGAGGGTTGTGGATTCGATCCCCCCGTTCATGGTGTGTCAAAGTGTCCCTGAGCAAGACACCTAACCCACAATTGCTCCCAACAGGCTGATTGGTGGCTTACATGGCACCCCTTCACTACAGGTGTGTGAGTGGGTGAATGAGAAGCATTACGTGTAAAGCACTTTGGCTAAAAGCACTGTATAAATGCAGTCCATTTACCATTGGTGGTATACTGCCCTAAGATGTATGCTTGTTTTTCGTTTCTCTGAATCTGCCATTGCTGGGTTTCATTAAATAACAATGCTGAACACAAAAAAAAAACACAATCTCCTTCCAAACCGCTTCCATTGCGGGACTTTTTGTTGTTGCAGTTGTCATGGCAACAGTACTACAAGTATGCCCAATTTATTTACACGTGGTTGGGAAGAAGGAACACCCAGGCCTGAGACAGGGTGTATTCCTGACTCTTGTCCAATGCGGACTGAGATCGGCACCGAAGAGGTGCTGAGTGACCGGGCGCTGATGGGATCAGGATACGAACAGCTCACTCAACCACTGGACCCATGAGTTCTAGAGCGGTCATGGGACATTTGCATATGCAGCTGGAATATATTGAGAAATATACTGAAATAAATATATGATCTATACATCACAACACTGAATAATATATTAGCAAATATACCCATCATTGTCACGTTTAGATATGGTGATATATTACGCCTGTGTGAAATATATTTATTATTATACTCATAATGTACACTACATTCCATTTTCAAAGTCCAAAACACAATTGAAACGACATGGCTGAACACAACCAATGCAGCGTGGTGGTCAGTCCCAGGTGTACCCCATCCATCGATTATCAAATCTGTACCCCATCCATCGATTATCAAATCTGTACCCCATCCATCGATTATCAAATCTGTACCCCATCCATCGATTATCAAATCTGTACCCCATCCATCGATTATCAAATCTGTACCCCATCCATCGATTATCAAATCTGTACCCCATCCATCGATTATCAAATCTGTTCCCCATCCATCGATTATCAAATCTGTTCCCCATCCATCGATTATCAAATCTGTTCCCATCCATCGATTATCAAATCTGTACCCCATCCATCGATTATCAAATCTGTACCCCATCCATCGATTATCAAATCTGTACCCCATCCATCGATTATCAAATCTGTACCCCATCCATCGATTATCAAATCTGTTCCCCATCCATCGATTATCAAATCTGTACCCCATCCATCGATTATCAAATCTGTACCCCATCCATCGATTATCAAATCTGTACCCCATCCATCGATTATCAAATCTGTACCCCATCCATCGATTATCAAATCTGTACCCCATCCATTGATTATCACTCAAGGGGCTTGGGGGGACTTGAGCCTATCCCAGCATGCATTGCATTTGGCGGGAGGCAGGAGCGCCAATCCAGGTTGGGTCGGCTGCTAGTCAATGGCAGCCTTCATTCACACACTGATATCTGCAGGCCATTTTGACTTTCCATTTAGCCTAACCGGCCGTTGGACCGTGGGGGGAAATCTGAGGACCCACACAGACAGAGGGAGAAAATGTAAACGCTGTAAAACCCACAGCCAGAACTCCAACCCGAGATGCTCTAGCGGTGAGGCGACAGTCAGCACTCCGTCACAAGTTATGTCATTCGTTTCCCCCTTTTCTAGTAACCCCCAAGAGGGGCAAGAGGTCTTCAACACCTGCTGAACCCGAGCAAGATGGACCCCATTTTTAAACATCCTTGCCCGCTTTGGGTTTTCTTAAAAACTCACTCTGTTGCTTTCCTTTTGTTTTTATATGATTTCTAGAGACTTGTTTTGTTTTGTTTAATCATCTGTTTGCACACCTTTGTTTAAAGTTATGTTTAATTTAATTTAGAATTGTTGTCTACCTTTGAAAGTAGTGCTTGTTTTTGTTAAAATTATTATTTTGCGTTATTGAGTGTGTTTTAAAAAAAGAAAAAAGATTTTAAACTGTAAGAAATTATAAAAACCAATAAAACAACCTTTTCTAGTAACCCTCGCCCATCCCTTTCCACCACACACACATATTTACTATCTCAATAGCATATTTACTATCTTAATATATTCATGTGATGCTGATATTTAGTTCCATCTCATCGTTGTTGTCAGTAGCTACACTTGGTAATACTGAAACTGGGAAACATGTCAATCAAATGACAGAACTGGGCACCACGCAGACCTCACAAATGGCTTTGGAGAATTTGGCAAAATCCAAAATGGCCGAATAATCATGACGGTACACCAGAGTGAATCTTCACCAGGACTCACAATTAAGGTATGAGTTTCTCTTTTTGACAGGGGGTGGACAGACCCCAACCAGAAGCCACCACCCACTCCTTCCCCCCAACTAACCCATTCCATCCCAGCGTCTTTAGAGAGGCTCCATCGAGACTTTAACTGTTTCACTTCAGTTTGTTTGTTTCAGGAGAGAGAGAGAACAAAGGAGAAAAAAGACCCCCCTGCCATTTTCACAGGTTCTGGAAAACCCGTTAGACAGATGGGCAACACCCTCCAGCTCCCAGTCTACATATTTCACCTGCAAAGGAAACGGATTACAGCAATACTACTTTTGTGAATGAGTAACAAAGGCTGAGTAGGTGAAAGAAAAAAAACAAAGAAAAAAAAAAAACCCATCCTTGTCAGAGCGCAGAACAGACTGTGACCCTGAGGGTTTTTTGCGTTGTAGTTTCTCGATGGTCAGCAGTCGAAAAAACACAATCACTTAATGCCTTAACGTCTCATTCCAGAGCTCAAACTCTTCGCACTGGGATTTCTGGCACACAAGAATCACTGGCCATGTCCGCCTGCTCGTTCCATTTCTGATACGAGGAAAGAGCAGCAGGAGCCACGCCCTTAGAGAGCTGGCTGAATGGCGGGCGTGGCCGAGGGTGGGAGGGGTCGGGTTGCTTACTGTACCTTGGCGAAGGCCGGCAGCTGGTTGGAGAGGAGCGTCTGGAACTGCTCGGTCTTCAGCGTGGGGCTGTTGTCACTGCCAGCGGAGTGGAACTGTGTGACCAAGGTGTCTATGGCCTTTTCTAGCTCTGAGTTCTGTGGAGGAGAAGAGCACTCAGGCTGACGCTGTAATCTTGATGACCGTGATAACCGAGGCCACAACAATGAACAAACGCAGCGAAATGTCCAGCGTTAATTAAACTCTCACAGCGTGGCGTGAGTCCAGTAGGGACCGTATGAATTGAATTAACACAACAATTGACTGTGCAACTGCAATAATTGCTATCATATGTATCATAGCATATTAATACTCCTACTACTACAATTAATGTCTACTATTAATATCACTACGACCAGTGCTAGTAATAATAATAATAATAATAATAATAATAATAATAATAATAATAATAATAATAATAATACGTCTTATTTATGTTGCAAGAAAAAGAAAGTGGTAGTACTCGGCCAGGAAAGTGGTAGTAAATAGTTTTAACATTCAAAAGTCCACGTATTTACACAGGGAAAACAAGCTGAAGATCTCTGCTCGTGAGCAGCTAAATTATTTAAACATATATAAACGGTCAAAGTGGCAACAGCAGAAACTCGTAAAGCGAGAACTGGAATGGCCCTATCCCTGTCCTCCCTCCGGACAACATTCATAGGTGTGCTATGCGTACATTCATTCAGACCCACATTCCTCCGTTTTTCAGACACTACATCCGCCCTTAAATGCATACCGAAGTGTTGCATACCACCCTACTCTCCGCTCAAGGAGAGAAACCCTCACAAACACATTCCTGTGACATCAGATATCTCTGTCGGAATCCAATGCATCAGCTTGTTGAATGAAACTAAAAATACTATTGTCACAAGTTGTATTTTATTGCGTGAAGTTCGGTTTTTATTTGGCGGCATAACCGTGCATTTCAATCCAGCAGTGCCCAAAATGCAAATTGCGCTTAAAGCACAACGAGCTAAAAGAACTGCATGTTCACGTTGTTGCACAAACTGTGTGAGTCTCAGTTTTCCCAGTGATTCAGACACCTGTAATACCTGCAAATCGAGCACAGGCAGCTGCTGCGGCGTTTGCTACTATTTGTCCTCAGGGCGTGCATGAAACCGCAAACTCCAGTTGAGCAATAAAAGAGGAAGATTAGCCCAAATTCTGGAGTTTTAGTGACTAACCCATCTGAATCTTTCCCCCATAAAATTAGACAGGTCGAGAAATTACGGGATGGGGGTTCCCATTCCGTTAGCTGCGGATTTGAAGGGTGGCGCAAATATTGAGTCGTTTAAAACGGTCAATTGTGGAACGGGGTTGTACGCTTTACGATGTAATCGTCCGCGCCGCGCCTACAGTCAACAACGTATGTCTTGTATTCAATACTGTTTGTAGTAGGCTACAGGGCACGTGCATTATATACTCATTTTAAAAAGATACATCGGTCGTGAAAGCGACTTAGCCCTGGCCGACAATCAGATAACTTTTAATTGTCGACTGGGCGACCTGTATATCGGCGGTTATGTCGCTGATAACAGACAGATGGTTTACGTTACTCAGCCCGAACACCTACAGGAGCGCGCAGTCTCCGTCGCGGGACCGCGGCGCGCTGCCCCACACTTGGCCGTAGGAATGCAGAGAGGCTTATTGATTTCCCGTGGTTTTCATTTCCCTCCGCGGTGGCCAGAGACCGGCCTGTGCTGCAACGCCAAGATGGAAGAAAGTACGAATTCTACGGCATAGCCTAAATGTTGTTGCTGTGCCACCTTTTATCTGTCGGTTACATACAGACTCCGAAAAAAAGCATGTGTTGGTATTCGTGCACGCCTTGCTGGCATCCACGCCCGTTCAATTATAAAAAAAAAAAAAAGAAAAGAAAAGAAAAAAAAGCCTGAATTCGAACTGGCCGCTATAGAAGGCATGAACTCGTGTACATTCAATTACAAAGTTTATGCAACAGTAATAGGCTACTGACGCAAAACCCTGGGCAAATTATCTTGCGAAAAAATAAAGGTTTCAATAGGTGGTGATAGTCTAGTACACCCAGTTATCAACTCTTAAATCTTAACATAGTCGGACGTATATCCCAATTACGTCGGTGCAAATGTGATACACTATTAAGTACAATAACTTTCTGCGTCTGAGTACGTCTCAACAATAGATACTCAACGCGAACTGACAACTTTGCCTGTCTCCTGAAAAAAAAACCCGAATGGCTATCGAATATAGTCCTGAGGACGTCGCGCACTTCTGCCCGTTTTTCCCCGTTCTTTGCTTTCAAGATTTTAAATAAAATTCACCATACCTGTCCCGCCATTTGGGTTTCCTTCTTTTTCGGGTGTTTCCTGATAAAAGTAAACTTTTCTTTCTGCGAAGCTCAGTAATTGTAACTTTGTTCCCTCAAGAGTTGCTCAGAGTTCCATTGCCTCTGTCATACCTTGGCTAGCGTCCCGTATCCTCCCACTCAACGAAAAAAAAGTGCAACTGGATTCCACCTTCCGTGTCAGTCAGAGGAATGAAAGCTATAGGGAAACTTTCAGTGTGCTGAAATCCAGTTCATTGGGGTTGTTAACATAACAGGGCGTGGAAGACTGACGTGCGTACTAGATACTGGGCTACAGTCTTTTCTGGTGCGTTTTGGTGATAAAAAAAAAAGGTTTAAAGTAACCGATCTTTCAAATCACACAAGCATTCTAAGTACATCTGGAACCTTTTAGGAATATCTGGCATGCTTTTCATTTAAGCAACTGCGAGCTGCATGTTTAGACTGGCGTGAGTCATTTTTCCTTTTTAAAAAAAAAATGGTTGCACGCGTTAACCCCCACGCGCTGACATATCACAGGGTAAAATACCTGCCTAGAAACGGCCTGTATATTAAATTAGTTACCTTTGAACCTGTTTGTCACTTTTGGACATAGGCCTGGGATTTGAACAAGCCACCTAAACAGACCATCTAAAACAGTATCTGTGATTTCTGCGTGTGTGGGCGAGAGAGAGAGAGAGAGAGAGAGAGAGAGAGAGAGCGAGAGAGAGAGAGAGGAGGGGGGTTAATGTATGCTAATGGTGTTATTTCTATAATATACTAATAATACATTTTGGAATGCCCTCGATTATCTCCAAAGACAATATGATTGACGTGTCAGTAGTCGACTGTCTACTGTCTCTCTCGTTGTCTCCAGATCGGTTACATACGTTCTTCGCGTAATTGCCGGGATTAAGAACAGGGTTGGGTCGACTGATCCCGAATCGGTTGCTGTGAGTTGGAATGTAGCCTACTCAAAGCGGAGATTCCTCATTCGGATCACAGCTCTTCCTAACGGTCTTCCTGAAACAGACGTATGGGCCTCCGCCCGAGCCGGGTCGCTTTAACCGACAAGACGGACCTGTTGTTAGTGACGGGGACCGGTTTGTGCAGCTGTTGCCTCCTTCTTGTGCCTGCCTGGCTACAGTGTCGGACCTATGACTGTCGTACTGTGGGCTCGCGTTTCTGCCAGGGGCAAAATTTCCGGAATAATTCGTTCATAGCTTGAAGATTGTAGACATCAGGATGAATAAAGACACGCTCAATTTAAACCCACAAATCCTCTCATTCTAATGCCAGTCTATTACTGCAACAGTCGAGCTGCTTTGTTGAGTTGGTGAGTGCATGGGTGGCTTTCTGCCGGTGCCGTCCTTGTCCACCAGTTATTCCTTGTCCGTGAATATGCTGGTTACAGGTCTACAATTCAGATTCTAAACTGAAAGCCGTTTTAGTCTAGCCACGAATGGCTGAAAAGGAGATCCCCACGAGTTAAAATAGATTAGAATCCTTTTTGCTTGCTTGGGCCTGAGATAGCACGAGATGCCATTGTTTAACGCAGTTGTTCCTTCAGTACAATGGTAGTCTGTTTTGTAGGCATGCAGTATACATCGGTGTAGTTATCCATTATAGTGGTCAAATAATCACATAGGCTATTACTGATATTACTGAATGCTAAGGGATGCATATGTGAAACAAGCAGTGACATTGTTATTCATGTATTTATTTATTTAGATATAAGTACATTGCTTTCTGCAATACATTATTTTCCAATTGAAATACACCAGCTGCAAAATGATAGAGAGAATGTCTGTCTGTAACAAAAAACATGTAATACTTGTGAAATATGAGGATATGCAACGGTCAAATATATAAACTCTCTTACAGATGAATGAACACATTTTATTTTGTGCTTCCCAGAGTACTGCACAACCAGAGCTATTCAAATGAAACAATTGCCAGTCAAAATATTCAAATGCTTAAAGTCTCTGTGCATTAATTTGAAGGTTTGACAATTTACATGTACGCACAAGCACGCACACACACACACACACACACACAAACACACACACACACACACACATACTCATGCACACACTCACTCACTCACTCACTCACTCACAAACACACACACGCACTCATGCATACACACACTCACTCACACACACACACACACACACACTCTCTCTCTCACGCACACACACACACACTCACTCACTCACTCACTCACACACACACACACACACACACACACACTCACTCACTCTCACACTCACTCACACACACACACACATACACACACACACACACTCACTCACTCTCACACACACACACACACTCACTCACTCTCACACTCACTCACTCACTCACACACACACACACACACACACACACACACACACACACACACACACACACACGTGAATACAGAAAATACAGGTTGAGGGATCGGCAACATGATGTCGAGAAACATGATGCAACAACTATGTGCACTGATATTTTCTGTCCACAAGAGGGCAGTTATAACACTAATAAGAATCGCAACAGTTTGGATAAGGGGAATCCCGGGGCTAGGCGTGGCTTCAGGCTCTGAGGAGTATATTAGTCAGTTCCTGTCGAAGATGGATTAATCGCTCTTCCTCTGAACGTCCACAAAAATCAACACCACTGAGCCGCGGGCCCGGTCAGGAAACATGAGTTAAGATAGCAACGGCAGGAGTCATAGCGGTGACGTTTGTGACTCATGCAGTTGATTCGATGCGGTTACATCAATCACGTTTCTCTGCTCGTCGAGATGAAAGCAGAGCCGATAGCAAGAAATGCTTATCTGGAGGTCATGATATCAACAGGCAGTGTCTGGGGAGGACCTGTGTCTATCGCTACTCTGAATGTCCATTTGCCTTTACTTTCTGTGTCAAATGACAAGTTGAAGTTCCGTTCTTGGGGCCAATAAAGCAAATCCAATTCATACCAAATAAATTGAATTTAAAACGGTTTGTCGGTTTAACTGCATTTGTTTCTGTTAACACAACCGGTAGCACGAGAAGGGTAACAGTTAGAGCGAGGTGTAGCCACCGTATTGTGAGGAAGGGTCACGATGCCACAGTAGTATGTCAGAGTATAGGCTACATGGTTATTTGATAGCCTGTTCAGTAGGAGTAGGGCAGCGAGTGTTGTGTGTAAACTCATGTAAGACTCGAGTAAATTGAGGATTTGGAGGACGGCTTCTGTACATTTTTACACAATGAATTATATACATGTATAGACTTATGTTGCGGCAGCACGGATGGTGCCGTGGGTAGCACTGCCGCCTCACAGCAAGGAGGTCCTGGGTTCGAATCCCCATCGGCAGGGGCCTCTCTGAGTGGAGTTTGCATGTTCTCCCTGTGTTTGTGTGGGTTTCCTCCGGATACTCAGATTTTACCTACCTGTATGGTAAAAACAGACATAAAAGCAAAGAGAAAAAAGACATGCAGGTTACGGTGATTGGAGAGTCTAAAATTGCCCATAGGTATGAGTGAATGGTGTGTGTGCCCTGCGATGGACTGGCGACCTGTCCAGGGTGTATTCCTGCCTTTCGCCCAATGTATGCTGGGATAGGCTCCAGCCCCCCTGCGACCCTGTTCAGGATAAGCGGGTTAGAATAATGAATGTATAGACTTATTTTTTTATCTTCTGCTGCTGTAGCCTGCCCACTTCAGGGTTTGATGCGTTGTGTGTTCAGAGACGCTCTTCTGCATACCACTGTGGTAACGTGTGGCTACTGTCACCTACCTGTCAGCTGTGACCAGTCTGGCCATTCTCCTCTGACCTCTCTCATTAACAACGTGTTTCTGCCCACAGAACTGCTGCCCACTGGATGTTTTCTCTTTTTCACACTATTCCCTGCACACTCTACAGAAACTGTTGTGCATGAAAATCCCTGGAGATCAGCAGTTTCTGAGATACTGAAACCACGCCGTCCGGCACCAACAATCATTCCACGGTGGAAGTCACTTGGATCACATCTCCCCCCATTCTGATGGTTCATGTGAACATTAACTGAAGCTCCTGACCCATATCTGAATGATTTTATGCACTGCACTGCTGCCACACGATTGGCTGATGAGATAATTGCATGAATAAATGGATGTACAGTTGTTCGTAGTGCTTAGTGAGTTTATATTTAAGTTTGCCCTGTTTAATTAATTGATTAAGTCATTGTGGTTCATACAATGCATTTCTATAGATATCCCTGTAATGTATTGCTTGTCAGAAAGGGTGTAGCTCAAATCATTCCAAAATACAAGGTCCAAAAGTTAATACGTCCTGAAAAAAATGATAGGACCTTTGCAGTGTAGCCTGCGTTTACCTGTAGCCTATGAATTGTTTGTCTCTCAGTAACGTTACTATTTTGATAGCAACTCTCACTGACCAAAACAGGTAGTGTAGACTGATTACGTAGCAGGGTTAGCCTACCTCACAGTGGATGGAAACGTAAACGCGGTCCGGGCAACGAACAGTTTTACGCGAAGGATTGCCATCGCTGAAGCAGTGCGACTCACAGCCAAACGCATGTCCGTTAGAGCGACTTGGAGACGCACAAGTTGAACGGACACGGGACATATGACGTACACTAGCCGAAGACATAGCGTAACGAAAAGCTAGTCTAACCACACAACACTAGACTACTGTATGTATTCCCAAATACCTGCAGTCTCTCATGGAGGTAAACAGAGGGTGAAACATAACGATTTTTGAGACGCGCAGACCGTTAAACCGAATCAGCTACAGTACTTAACGGGACGTTAACTACGTTAATGCGTCGGACGGAATCGATAGCTGCTTGTAGCCTAATGGAAACATGAAACATGCTGCCAGTCCATGCAGGCCCCCGTGATTTTGTTGGACACGTCCCTTATAGTTATGATAATATGCGGTACAGTTTATAAAACGCTAGCGGTAGCTAACATCGGTTTCGGATTACAGTACGACCTAGGTTCGAAAATCTCTTTGCGGACAAAGTGCCACATTTCCCTCGGAGGGCGACACCTGAAGAGAAACAGTTGAGTGAGAAAACAACGCCCCTCTCTTTCCATAAATGTTGGTAAAGCAGCGACTATCTGAATTACACTGTGGCTGAAGCTGCAACTACTGCCTCGATTATCACGCTTCAGGGATATGCTTAGATTCCAGTTAATTACTCAATTAGATTTGTTATTTTAACATATTGCCTTTAAGGGGTTAGTGGGACCGAAACAGCTTTTAAGAATAGGCATATTCAACAACAACAACAACAACAACAACAACAACAACAATAATAATAATAATAATAATGAGTTTAGAGTTTGCATGCACATATCCAGTCTTGGAGGGATAGTCAGTGTGCTGGTTTTTATTCCAACCACGCACCTTAGTTGTAGTTTTCTGACAGCTGTATAAACTATGGCAGTTCACTCCTGTACTTGGTCACAGTAAAACCCCTAGGGTACCCTTGCCGCCTGTGGCTATAGCTGCTGCTACAGATGCCAGATCAAGATAAGACTGAGCCAATAAAATAATTAGCAGTGGAAGGAGGCACAACACAAATTCCTGAAACAGATTCGGGCCTTATACCGCACCCCCGGTTTAGAGACCAACACACGGTACTGTCCTGTCTTTCAGAACACGCTGCAGTGGCTTCATCTGTCAAAGGCAGTTTCAGAATAGCCACTGAGATACACCAATCCCCCTGTAGTTTCAGACACCCTTGCCATGAATGAGTCAAGCCAAGCCCAGAAAAGTTGAGGCAGTAATTCATACATTTTTACATGCAGCGATCAAAGGCAGCAGGTCATTAGAGTTCCTGGTTAAGCAGGCCAGTAATAATCTAAGACAGAGCCAAGGCGCACAGACAAGCAGCCTTCCACGGCCAAAACAATATTCCATGCATTCAAGGTATCCAAGCCAAATGTTGCTCAAATAAAGCAAAGCAAGATGCCTATTTTAGTGTGCACTGAGTGGGACAGAAGGCTTACTTGCACAGTTTCCATTCCGCAGGGACAGGGTTGTGTGTGTTAATGAGCAGCATAGGTGACATCGCAGGTAAGTTCAGATAGGATAGCGTAAACATTACATTACATCACTGGCATTTGGCAGATGCTCTTATCCAGAGCGACATACAGTTGATTCGAGTAAGCAGGAGACAATCCTCCCCTGGAGCAATGCAGGGTTAAGAGCTGTGCGGACCTTATGGTGCTTACACTGGGATTAGAACCACCGACCTTGCGGGTCCCAATCATTTACCTTAACCACTACGCTACAGGTCGCCCCAACCTTTCAACGTAACTGCATCCATCCATCTCCTACTCTCTCATCCCTGCCCCCGCGCCCCCCAGATGCACACATAACCACATAAAGTATATAAAATACCTACCTGTATGGTAAAAACAGACATAAAAGCAAAGAGAAAAAAGTCAAGCATAATGCATGCAAAATGGTGGGCTTATTGACTGTATAAAACAATGACAATGACTCAAGTACAATTTTAATCGAAAAGTTTATTCATTTATTTATTTATTTATTTAAGCATTCATTTATTTTTTGGTTACAGGCAGTTGTAACCCCCACAGAACAGGAAGCGATTGAATTATTGTCACTGGCAGGACCACATTAGCGGGTTTAGCGGGTTAGTAACTGCATAAGGCTAGTGTTGGGAGAATGAGAAACAAACAAAAACAGAAAATCACCATATACCGTCAGTCACTGATTTTATCCAATCATTGCGGTCTGCTGTAGAGCGCAAAACCATTTGATTGGCTCAAACAAGTCATTGACCGATAGCTCACTATAGCTGTACCCATTATGGGGTTAATGAAACCTCACTCTCCCACCACTAGAAGAAGCCATACTAGTCATTTTGGATATACTGGTCATTTTGGATTGTGATCAGAAAGCTGAGTGCTCTTATCTCATTGACCTAAAGGAATGCTTTGGTACTTCAGCTGGTCCTTCTCAAATCCAGGGTTGACCAAACGCAATGCCTGAATTAATCTGGATTTGCAATTTGCAAATACCTCACTATAAACGTCTATTTTAAAAGAGAAAGACCTTGGCATATCTAGAAGGTTAAGCCATGTCAGTTAAAATTAAATCATGAAATGGAAAAAAAAGAAATATGATCGATAATGTGCGTGTATATATAAGAAGAAGACAATTATTAACCTCTGATCTCAGGTTTTTGCTCCCGACAGCAAAAAGTAAAAAAAAAAACAGTTTGCAAGTCACAGAGATGGTATGGTAGCTCTGCCGATTTTGGGATTGGACAAACCCCTTCCCATCTCATGGTTGTTGGGAGGGGGGTGGTGGTGGTGGTCTCCGGTGTCTCTCACAGCAGCAGACAGGAGCTTCCGGTTGTTGGTGGTTTCAGCATGCTATACTGGTCAGAACAGGAAGCGATTGAATTATTGTCACTAAAATGGAGGGACCTTGTATAAAAAGGGATGTAATTCCTACAGGGATACCAATGTGGAAGCAAATAGCCTCAAATTAAAAAAGAGAAAAAAGTCAAGCATAATGCATGCAAAATGGTGGGCTTATTGACTGTATAAAACAATGACAATGACTCAAGTACAATTTTAATCGAAAAGTTTATTCATTTATTTATTTATTTATTTATTTAAGCATTTATTTATTTTTTGGTTACAGGCAGTTGTAACCCCCACAGAACAGGAAGCGATTGAATTATTGTCACTGGCAGGACCACATTAGCGGGTTTAGCGGGTTAGTAACTGCATAGGGCTAGTGTTGGGAGAATGAGAAACAAACAAAAACAGAAAATCACCATATACCGTCAGTCACTGATTTTATCCAATCATTGCGGTCTGCTGTAGAGCCGCAAAACCATTTGATTGGCTCAAACAAGTCATTGACCGATAGCTCACTATAGCTGTACCCATTATGGGGTTAATGAAACCTCACTCTCCCACCACTAGAAGAAGCCATACTGGTCATTTTGGATATACTGGTCATTTTGGATTGTGATCAGAAAGCTGAGTGCTCTTATCTCATTGACCTAAAGGAATGCTTTGGTACTTCAGCTGGTCCTTCTCAAATCCAGGGTTGACCAAACGCAATGCCTGAATTAATCTGGATTTGCAATTTGCAAATACCTCACTATAAACGTCTATTTTAAAAGAAAAGACCTTGGCATATCTAGAAGGTTAAGCCATGTCAGTTAAAATTAAATCATGAAATGGAAAAAAAAGAAATATGATCGATAATGTGCGTGTATATATAAGAAGAAGACAATTATTAACCTCTGATCTCAGGTGTTTGCTCCCGACAGCAAAAAGTAAAAAAAAACAAAACAGTTAGCAAGTCACAGAGATGGTATGGTAGCTCTGCCGATTTTGGGATTGGGCAAACCCCTTCCCATCTCATGGTTGTTGGGAGGGGGGTGGTGGTGGTGGTCTCCGGTGTCTCTCACAGCAGCAGACAGGAGCTTCCGGTTGTTGGTGGTTTCAGCATGCTATACTGGTCAGTGGCCAGCTTCTGGATGAGGCCCCAGAAGTTCTTGAAGCTGATGCCTTCACCGTCCTTCACCCCCATGATCTTCAACACCTCCCCCAGACCTTTACTGCCTATTGTCTGTGAGACAGAGACGGTGGGAGAGAGAGGGAGGGAGGAGAGAGAAAGATAGGGAGAGAGGGAGGGAGAGAGGGGAGAGACAGTGGGGGTTAAAAGAGCGAGAGAAAGATTGGTGCAAGAAAAGGAGAGAGAGAGAGAGAGAGAAAGAGATGGCTTAAACAAAACATGCTTCATTACAATGTAAAGGCAAAGTATGGAAATTCTTAAGAGAATGCACTTGGACCCAAAGACTGGCACAACTTGTTGCTTACAGAAAGTTGCATTTTTTAAATGGATAGCAAGAGACAAAATGTCACTTTAAAACAGTGAGGCATTGAAATGTGGAATGGGTGCAGCTACCGTATAATTTCTTATAATCACTCTGGGAACTGCATTCAGGCGGAATATTTCAGTTTCTGACACATGCGTTTTATGTGGTAAGATTGTCGACGTTTGCGCCAACGCAGGGAAGAACCCACATTTTGCCAACTGAGGAAATGGATTATGTCTCCCTCCAGAGCTATTCCCAGGTATGTTCCATTTTAAATCGTTGTCGCCGAAAGTACAGTGCAGTCCGTAAGTATTTGGACAGTGGTACAATCTCTGTTCCTTTGGCTCTGTGCTCCAGCACATTGAATATAAGGTCAAGTCACCTTTAATTCGAGGGATTTTAGATCCGTATCAGATTATCTGTCTATGTATTACATCCCGTTTTATACATATCACCCCATTTTAGGGGACCAAAAGTAAGTGGACACTTAGCAGCTCAGCTGTGTCTGATTAGTCCAGCTTACTCATTGGTGCAGGTATAAGAAAGCTTTCAGTGTCGAGTCTTGATTCCAGGCTTTTGATTGCCTGTGGGGTTATTAGCGTTTGTCAACATGAGGACCAGAGTTGTGCTGATGACAGTCAAGACTGACTGAGACTGAGGCATACAAAAAGACAGTCAGAGACATAGACCAAACATTAGGAACTGGCTTCCTCGACTGTCATCGGCACAACCCTGGTTCTCATGTTGACAAAATGGCTATCAAATAGGCAATCAAAAGCCTAGAATCAAGACTGGATGCTGAAAGCATTCTTATACCAGCACTAAGGAAGCGATTTAATACACCTGAATAATTACATTACATTACATTATTGGCATTTGGCAGACGCTCTTATCCAGAGCGACGTACAGTTAATTAGACTAAGCAGGAGACAATCCTCCCCTGGAGCAATGCAGGGTTAAGGGCCTTGCTCAAGGGCCCAACGGCTGTGCGGATCTTATTGTGGCTACACCGGGATTAGAACCACTGGCCTTGAGTGTGCCAGTCATTTACCTTAACCACTACGCTACAGGCCGCCCATAATCAGAAATAATTACTTTTGGTCCCCTAAAATGGAGGGACTTTGTATAAAAAGGGATATATTTCCTACAGGGATACCAATGTGGAAGCAAATAGCCTCAAATTAAAAGTGACAGTCAGGCATTTTTGTCACATAGTCACTGATTCATTTCAAATCCAACGTGCTTGAGTACAAAGAACCAAAAGAACCTAATACTTATGGTCGACCTTTCAGAGTCACAAACAGACAGGTGACATGCCGAATGTCTGGCTACAACTGTCGGCGGCGGACTGGCTGTTCGCCATGGCAAGACTGCTAAACTATGCCACCTGCTGCTCGTGCCCACGCCCTGACCCTGGCATGCCCGACGAACGTGATGAAACATATCTCGCTCGACTGTTGCAAAACGTCGCAAACCGGTTACCTTTTCACCTTCTTTTTTTCATAAAAAAAAAAAACAAAAGAAAAACGGTTTTCACATCGAATACACCCGCGGCTCAGAGCATGTATGTGTGCCGTGTGGCTTTGCTGCGTTTTTCCAAGACCACGCAGTCCCCGTAGAATATGCAGCGGGGGGTACATTTTTTCGGCATTGGAGATATATAAGAACTGGAGACTTACCAGTTCCTTGGATTCCGATAGGAGGCCGCCTCCCCCCCCCCCCCACCTGAAAGAGTGGGCCACCACCCCGGTCGGAGGGGGGCACCTCAACACTGCTGTGGGCCAACTCTTATCGCCCTGACCGCCCTGCGAGCCAACTGCTGCCGAGACACAACCTGGCCTCGCGCTGAATCCCCATAAGAGACAAAAAGCGGATCTGTTTGTCAAACGTAGTGCGAGAAATGTAACTCCTCAGCACCCGGACTGGGGCGACCTAGCCACCTCCGCAGACTCGTGAGGAGGAGGGGGTCCGGAATTAGAGGCCTCGGTACAAGCCCCTCTAAGGATACAAGCGCTATATTAATGCCAACCGTTTACAAAGGAGCGCGGCAGAAACATCGACTGGAAGGGAGGAGAGAGACGGTTGACCCTTGCTCATCCAACCGCAAAATCGCCGGGTCTACAGCGTGCAGCTCCCATGCCTTGCTGCAGCGACTGCCAGAACAGAACTTGCTCTTAGAGAGGGAGGAGCTCGAAGCCCAGACTGGCTAGGGGCTCGTAGGGGGCTCCGCAAGAGCGTTCAAGACAACCCGCAGGTCCCCCGCAGGCAACATGTCCCCCCAAGGCCGTCTCTAGATAGACCATCTTCCCAGAAGGGACTGGAGAAAGGACATAACCACAGAGATGTCACACGAAACTGGGTCTTTGTCCACGGATTGGCACCAGCGACAGAACCTGTCCCAGCGACCAGCGCAGAGCACCCGAGGAGAGGGGCTGCTGGGGGCGACATTGGCTCAGGTGATTAGAGAGTCGGAGGGTTGCCGGTTCGATCCCACCCTGTGGGCTGTGACGAAGTGTCCCTGAGCAAGTCACCTGACCCCCAAAATGCTCCTGACGAGCTGGTCGGCGCCTTGCATGGCAGCCAATCGCCGTCGGTGTGTGAGTGCCTGTATGAATGGGTTAATGAGAAGCATCAGTTGTAAAGCGCTTTGGATAAAGGTGCTGTACAAATTCCAAAACCATTTAGCATTTATCTGTGAAGTTATCATAACTGCTCGGGCCAAGATTGCAGGATGGCTCCCATCCATGGGCCACAACAGGCAGTCTCTAAAGCCCTGGATTCAGGTGCCACAAACGAGCTCCTGTGCTTGATTGAGACAGCTTGTCCGGTCTGTCTGGGAGATGCTAGGGTGATCCCCCCCAGCATTGCTACCAGATGTGTCATCCAGGACTGACGGGCGAGACTGAGGCCACAAGCAGGACCTCGGCCTGCATCATCCCCACCTTGGCCAGAACCACTGGCGGAAGGGGAGAGGCGGGGGGACGCATAGGGAAGTATCTGGATCTGAGGCCACCTGTTTGCAAGGGCATCCATCCTCAATATCCCTTTAGGCCCGCCATTGAATGCCCACCGTCGAATACCACCGCTCAGTTCAGCCAGTTAACAAGCTCCCCCTTCCCAGTCCCATTTGATGAAATTGGCTCAGGTGGCAAGAGCAGTCGGCTGGCAGTGAAAGGGTTACCTACCGGTTCTATCCCACCCTGTGTCAAAGTGACCCTGAGCAAGACACCTAACCCCCAAATGCTCCTGACGAGCTGGTTGGTGCCTTGCATGGCAGCCAATTGCTGTTGGTGAGTGAGTGTGTGTATGAATGGGTCAATGAGAAGCATCAATTGTACAGCGCTTTGGATAAAGGCGCTATGTAAATGCCAACCATTTACCATTTACAACAAGCATGTCCCATTGAATAGTAGCTTCTATTTGGGAGCATGCAGTCAAAGATAATCATGAACAGTTCACGACCACACATTAGCTTTCCTCTTTAAAACAAGATAAAGCCAAAAATAACCGTGAACGCTGCCCACAGAACAGCAAAATAAACAAGTAGAGCTGTTGTATAATCATTCCAAGTTATTCTAATGTCAATATCTGCTACTAAATACGGAATAAATATAAAATCTTACCAATGGTTCTACATGTATAGATGTCCCTTTCAATACTCATTTGTGGAGGAGAAGAGCACTCAGGCTGACTCTGTAATCTGACCATAGTAACAGCCACAAACCTGAACACCAGTAGTATACTCACAATCTATGCTATCCATACCTCCCGTTTTTCGTCTGTTTTGTTGTTTCTCCCGTAATATTCCACCACACGCAAAAGTTTATCACAAAAAATCAGAACGATCGGATCTGTTGGTCTCATCCTATAACAACCTGAGATGGTCTCACATCACATCACCAGAAACATGCCTGAGTAATCTGTTATTTTTCCGTCTCCGATCGAGGGCGAGTGAGCATGAAGAAGCTTGCTTTTTTTTGGGGGGGGTTTGGAACGGGGCCCAGGAGAATGAGCAGGACAGAGAACAAAGAGGAAGAGCGAGCCTCGGCATTTTCACAGGTTCAGGAAAACCTGCGGGTGTTAAACAGGCGGCAACACCCTCCAGTCTACATATTCCACCCCCAAAGGAAACAGATTACAGCAATACCGCTTTGTGACCTTTGCGAACGAATAACAAAGGCTCAGTGGGGGGGGGGGGGGGGGGATATCATTTTCAGAGTGCGGTTTCTGTAGAGACAGACTCTGAGGGTTTCGCGTTGCATTTTCTCGATGGTTAGTGGTCAAATCTAAAGTAATCATGGAAATGTGTTAGAAAGTTAAACGATTAGAAAGCGGCCATGTCCGCCTGCTGCTGGTTCCATTTATGATACGAGGCAAGGGCAGCAGGAGCCACACCCTTAGAGAGCTGGCTGAATGGCGGGCGTGGCCGAGGGGGGGGGAGTCGGGCTGCTTACTGTACCTTGGCGAAAGTCGGCATCTGGTTGGAGAGGAGGCTCTGAAACTGGTCGGTCTTCAGCGTGGGGCTGCTGTCACTGCCAGCGGAGTGGAACTGTGTGACCAAGGTGTCTATGGCCTTTTCTAGCTCTGAGCTCTGTGGAGGAGAAGGGCACTCAGGCTGACTCTGTAATCTGACCACAGTAAAGGCCACAACTGTGAACACCAGTAGTATACTCACAACCTATACTATCCATACCTCCTGTTTTTCCACAGTTTCTGCCATTTCTTTTTACAAGGTGTCTACCGGCGTTTGTCTGTTCTGTTGTTTCTCCCGTAATATTCCACCACACCCAAAGTTTATCACAAAAGATCTGAACGATCGGATCTGTTGGTCTTGTCCTATAACAACCTGAGACAGTGTTGTAATAGCCTATAACACGGTCTCACATCACCAGAAACATGCTTGTCCCCACATTTAATTTGCTTGTGTTTGGTAATGTGTGACATGCCACAAGTGCCTGAGCAAACAGAATATTGATCACATGCAGGTACACGTCGCTGCGAGAACTCCGCTCAGACTTCAGCTTTCCCAGCGATACAGACACCTGTAATACCTGCAAATCGAGTACGGGCAGCAGCTGCAGCGTCTGCGATTTGTCTTCAGGGCGTGCGCGAGACCGCAAACTTCAGTTGAGCAATAAGCAAGGGTTAGTGCTTGCCCACATTCTGGAGGTTTTCGTGACTAACCCGTCTGAATATTTCCCCCACAAAATTGGAGGGGTCAAGGACGGATTTGAACGGAGACACGAATACTGAGTCCTTTAAACGGTAAACACCCGTATTGGGCAACGGGGTTGCACAATTTAAGACGACAGCCTACCATGTACGTCTTGTTCTTTGACTTATGGTAGAACCTATGCACTTGTAAGTCGCTTTGGATTAAAAGCGTCTGCCAAATGACTAAAATGTAAATGTTCAAGACTCTGTCAGAGCATAGGGCACATGCATGACATATGTAGTAATTTTAAAAAGACACCCTTGATACATGAGCTGTGATAGTTACTTTACCGTGACCGACAGTCAGATAACGTTCATTTTTGACTACCTGTCTATGTGTGCTTCTGCAGCAAATTGTGCCAATAATTCTGGAGCCCACTGTATATTGTGTCATTCCATCATTGTTTCACTAGAGCATACAAATCAGGTAACAAACATCCATGAGCATGGGAAAAGCCAAAGAACTGTCAATTCAAAAGAGACAGATGGTAATTGACCATACAGTATTTTTGTGCAATATTTATCAAGGGTGCCAATAATTCTGGACCTGACCAGATGTCCTATCCCCTTACCTTGGTGTAAATCTGATGCACTAGAGATTACAATAACTTTCAGTTTAACAATTACAGAATGTCTTCACAATAGATAGCGACAAGTAAACTGACAACTTTGTCTCTTGAAAAATCGAATAACTGCACAAATATAGTCCTCAAAGACCGTAGTCCACTTTTGTTCCCTCCTAGATCCCACAATTTTAAAGAAAAATGCACCATACCTGGGCCGCCATTGGGGATCCTTGGGTGTTTCCTGATTAAAGTGAACTCTTCTTTCTGCGAAGCTCAGTGCTGGTAACTTTCTTCCCTCAAGAGTTGCATTGCCTCTGTCATGCCTTGGCAGCAGTCCCGTATCCACCCAGTCAACAAAAAAAAAGGTGCAACTGGAGTACTTGGCACACTTTTCATTTAAGCAACTGCAAGTTCGGACTGGCAAGAGTCCTTTTTCCTTTTTTTCTGGTTGCACACATTAACCGCTGAAGGGAAAAACCCTGCCTAGTGCTGTTTATGAAATCATTCATACCACCTTTTAAATTACATTACATGACATGACATTACAATACAATACATCTTATCCAGAGCAACGTACGGTTGATTAGACTCAGCAGGAGTCAATCCTCCCCTGGAGCTACATTGGGGATCGAACCACCAAGCTTGCGGATCCCAGTCATGTACCTTAACCGCTACGCTACAGGCCACCCTAACTTGTTTGAACTTGTTTGTCACTTTTGAATGTCGGCCTAATTACTCCATGATTTGAACAAACTACCTAAACTGACCGTCTACAGCATAACAGTAATGAATGATTTAGAATTCCGATATGTGTCGACGGATGGTGTGGTGTTATATAGTAATATACAGTGTATATACACAGGTGTGTGCCTTTCTAAACTATGTCCAATCAATTCAACTTGCCACAGCTCGACTCCAAACAAGTTCAAGACACATCTCGAGAATAATTAATGCAAACAGGATCCACAATTTGGAGTGCCACAGCAAAGGGTCTGAATACTATAGAATAAATGAGAGATTTCGGTTTTAATTGTTCATAACTTTGGAAAAATGACAAAGGGGTATTACCTGCATCTAAAGATGTATGTAAGTTAGGATAGTTGGAAGTGTTGTATAAACAAACACACTGAGGGCCAAAGCTAAATCTTTCTAGAAAAGTTGATGAAGGATGCAACTTCAACATATCCGAAGTAGAGGGTTGTGTGAAATTTTTTAAATTAGTTTCCATGGGTCATATCTCAGCTAGGGTGGCACGGATGGTGCAGTGGGTAGCACTCCCGCCTCACAGCAAGGAGGTCCTGGGTTCGAATCCCCGTCGGCCGGGGCCTCTCGGTGTGGAGTTTGCATGTTCTCCCCATGTTTGCGTGGGTTTCCTCCGGGTACTCCGGTTTCCCCCCACAGTCCAAAGACATGCAGGTTAGGCTGATTGGAGAGTCTAAATTGCCTGTGCCTGTGCCTGTGGGTGTGGGTGTGAGTGAATAGTGTGTGTGCCCTGTGATGGACTGGCGACCTGTCCAGGGTGTATTCCTGCCTTTTTCCCAATGTATGCTGGGATAGGCTCCCCCCCCCTGCGACCCTGATAAGCGGGTTAGGATAATGAATGAATGAATGAATGATATCTCAGCTAATGTTATTAGTAATGTGTTTGTCTTTACACAATGAGAACGTGATCTCAGACGACTCTGCAAGTTGACACATAATTCCCTGGTGGCATTTGTCACTCGCAATTTTATTCGATGTGGTCACATTAATCATGTTCCTCTGCTAGTTCAGATGAAATCATAGCCTCAATCCACCCTGTATTAAGATAAATGCAAATCCAATCCAAGAGCTGATTTACAAGCGCTGATTTGCAGTGCAGCAATGCTCAGTTATGACTTTCATGCTGACTGAATGTCTATCTGGAGGTAACAATATGCAGTGTATAGGGTGGGCCTGTATCCATCTGTATATGTGCATACGCCTCTTCTGTGTGTGAATTCTGCTCTGAATCCCATGGCTCCGATACAAACAAATTTCATTCAGATCATTCCATTCAAAGTGGTTAGTAGGTTTAACAGAAACGGTAGCAAGAGAAGGCAAAATAAGTCAGTGTGGTGTACAGTACTGTATTGTGCGGAGGTTTTATGATACATTAACAGTAGGACAAAGGAGGCTACATGATTATTGGATAGCCCATTTAGTATGAGTACGGCTGCAAGTATTAATTATACGCGTAAACGCACGTAAGAATCAGATAAATTGAAGATTTGGAGATATTTCTGTTCTTTATAGGTCGTTAGAGAAGGAGGAAAAGAAGGCCCAAAAGTTATTATAATTGCAGCAGCTACCACATCGAAGGGTCTAGAAAAATGATCGGTAATTTGAGGTGTAGCCTGTGTTGATTTGCATGCATTGCTTGTCGATCAGTAACGTTGCTATTTTGATAATATCTCTCTCACAGCCCAACAGACGTCGTATAGACTGTTTACGATTACGCAGAGTTTGCCTACCTCACAGTGGATAGAAACGTGAGCCGCAAGGCATCCGGGCAACGAACAGTTAACATCCAAAGAAAATCTCTTCGCTTTGCTCTCAGGATTACACCATCGCTGCAGAGCTGCGACTCTCCGCCAAACGCAGCCTCCGTTAGAGCGCGTGGGAGACGCACAAGTTGAACTAACGGGCACGGTACTCTCGTGGCACACTATACCCAACAATAGCGTAACGACAGGCTAGCTTGACTACACAACAGTGGAATATTATCGGTATATTTCAATACCTGCAATCATTTATAAAGGTAAACAGAGGGCTAAACATAACGCTTTTGAGACGCGCTGGCCGTTTAACCGAATTAGCTACAGTAGGTATACTTAACGGGACGCTTGTCTATATCTGTCTGTTATTGGTGCGTCAAGTTAGCTGGTGCTGGAGCGGCACCTGCTCAGAACGACATTTATTTTTACACCCAATACTTGTATCCACAATGATTTTGAACTCTAATTTTGGATGTTACATCAATGTCAGTACTTAAAACATTCTCCGCAGATACTGTTGCGGAACCTTTCGTTCTGGTCACTGCGCATTTGCAGGCAAAATGAAACCATTTATCTCGTACAACTGTACGTTGATACGTCCGACGGAATCGACAGCTGCTACAAGTTTGAGCAAGACGGCGTTTCATGCTCATACCAACCAAGTGGATTGGCATTTATTAGCCTAATGGAAACATGAAGACGACATGCTGCCAGTCCATGACGCTGTTTTCAATGCAGGCCCCAGTGATTTTGTTGGAGACATTGCTTATAGTTATAATATGCGGTGCCGTTTCTAAAACGCTAGCTGTAGCTAACAGCAGTTTCGGATTACAGTACGACATCGGTTCGCAAATCCCTTTGTCTGTGGACAAAGTGCCAAATTTCCGAAGGAGAGCGACAGCTGAAGACAAACCTCTGACTGAGACAACAACGCCCCTCTCTTTCCATAAAAGTAGGTAAAGCAGCGAGTAACTGAATTGAAGCAACTAGCTATAGCATTTCGTGCACAGATATGTAATTCAAATTTAAAATGATCGGACATGCTGTTTCGAAATTAACGGGGTTCGCCCAGACTCCTCCTTGGCACATTACTGCTGAACTAGCGTTGCGCAATCCTGACTGCCAAATGTTATTCTGCTTCCCAAAGATATTAACAGCCTCTTCTATCACACTTAAAGGGATAGCTATCTACTGTTTTTAAACCTCACATTCCAATGAATTGCCCAATTCGATTTGTTGTTTGAGCATATTAGCTTTGGGTGGTGGCAACGAAACGCTTTTTAGAATAGCCATTGATGGGTGCCAAAAGCAACAAGTTGCAATAATACTGCCATATCTCTATTTCTGTGATTTGTTGGGATGCACCTAGTTAACCTGGTAGCTGTAAGCTTCCATCACAATGTGATTTAATGGGGAGTAATTTTAATTTATGAAAAATATTGCAGTATCTGAAAGCACAAGAATATGTGTATTTTCCCATATCTTTTGAAGTGATGCTATATATGTATATACATATACATACTCACCGAGCACTTTATTAGGTATTTATTAGACTTTATTTTTAGACCTCTACTTCCTATCCACTTAAAAGTTATGATGCGTTGTGTGTTCAGAGATGCTCTTCAGCATACCACTGTTGTAATGTGTGGTTATTTGCATTACTGTCACCTTCCTGTCAGCTTAAGTAAAAATGTTCCTAATAAAGTGCTCGGTGAGTGTATATCAGTGTATATTCCTACACACAATTTAATCCTAATGTGAGTTTATTAGATGCGCCACAAAGACAGTATTTTAGACTGGGCAGGTCTTTTTACTTTCTGTATTTTTCCACATTCCTTGCACCAGTGCCCACCTGAATGTACCCTTTACACATCCTGGTGGAAAACTTACGGAATGTCGCTAATGGCACAGTTAGCCATTAGCTCCCCCCGCGCTGCCGAGTTTAGCATTAGCTTAGCTTGCTGTGACGTTAGCTGATTGGGTTGTTGTGTTACTTGGGCGGTTTCCATTGGTTACCAGCTGCAGACTTTCAGCATGCAGGAAATGCTAAAGACCATGGCCACTCTACGGGAGATTTTAAAATGCTTACATTGGATTGATTTTGCAAACTCCCCTTTTCCAAAGCAACTGTAACAAAACAGCTCAAGCTAGGTTTTGAGACAGCTGGTAGCTGGTTGACCAGTACAGACCAGCTCCCATCTTGACACGGTTTTACCAACTAAAGCTATGTTTTGAAACAGCTGGTAGCTGATTGACCAGCTCATAGCCAGCTAGACCAGCTTATGACCATCTTGGCCATGCTGGTTGACCAGCTCATAGCCAGCTAGACCAGCTGTATGACCAGCTCAAACTGGTCAAGCTGGCATAGCTGGATTTTACAGCAGGGTTCCATCCATTTAACTGGCGCACTTCTTCTCCCGTCCAAGAGAATCTTAAGTTCATCCACCCGTGTAATTTGAGCTAAATGACCCAGACCCGACGACCAATGCTCCCGTGTTCGGGAGCGCTTCTGCAGTGGCACTCAAGCTCTGAACGTCGGCTGACTGAACAAAGTGCCTGAGATCAGTGACAGGGGCAGCGCCTCGGTATTATACTTTCTTGCCCCGAGGCCGTGTTATTGAAACAGCACTTACCCGTGGAGCCTGATTATCACGGTAGTTTAAGCACATCCTGATCTCGTAGACTGTGCCGCCGTTGTGATTAATCTTTTATTTGTTTGCCAGACATGCCCTGTCCCTGGGCTGCTCACGTACCGCACGTTGTTATGTTGGCAGTTAGCCATAGTTATTAGCGTTCACATAGCAATTAGCCATAGCAATTGAACTTAGCAGTTAGCCATAGCAATTAGCTATCGCAGTTAGTCATAGCAATTAACCCGAGCAGTTAGTTAGGCCATATCAATTAGCTTTAGCAGCTTTAGCAGTTAGCTATAGCTATTAACTATTTGCAGAATCAATTTAGGTTGTGTGGCAAGTGGTCGAAAGGCACAAGTGACAGTTCCACAGTTGAGATTTGACCTTCAGATTTCGTGGCTGGTGCCCAAATGGCTGCAGTGAACTGCAAGCACTGGAAAGGGTTCGCGGGGACTGACCTACCTCGATTCTTTCTTCCCCAGGCCCTGAGCACCAAGGCGGGAGAGTGGGGCAGCCAGTGAGAACCAGGCCCTTTGTAGTGGTGGAGGGGGAAAGGAAGAGCCTTAAAGAAGCACTGCAGGTAAACCCCCCCTCCCCAAAAACCTCCAATACACCCAGTGTGAGTTTCCCACAAAAATATGATCACAAATGCTGGATTGTATAGAGGGATTTGGGCTGTATATTAACCCTTAAAGGCAAAATATCACAAACATATGATTAGAATGTTCTTTGTTGAACATTATAGTGCTGGTGTAACGACCACTCCTGGTAATTAAACACTCCGAAAAAAATGATGGGATTTTAGAACAATGAAAAAAACACTGTTAAAAACCTACTCTACAAAGGCTTAAGGAAAAAAAAAAACAAATGGTTTCACATTGCAGCGCTTTCCCTTAAAAAAAGTTCTGTTATCAAAAGAGCACATATAGGCCTAGGCATAATAGTTCACTGGAAATAATAAAAACAACTCAGATGGGGAAGTTCCACAAAGTGATTTTTACTGAGCTGATTTCAGACATCTTGTTAAAATGTAATATGTAAATGTAAATGTAATCACCCTTATGATCCACCCGGGAGTTTTTTTTTTCTTTCTTCCTCCTGGGGTGTTCTTTTAAACCCCATTTGCTCGCTTTTTATGGGGTTCAGGCCTGAGGTTTTTTTTGGCTGAATTCCACTATAAAACTTTGAGGCAGTGTCTTTGTAAAAAACAAATGTGATACAATAAAAAGAAACAAGAACATGGCATTGAGTAAAACACCATGCTTCTTCAGTGGTGTGCACATATGATTGACAGGTCTCACTGTGAAACTATGAAATATCATAAAATATAATAAAACAAAATAAAGTTTGAACTGAGAAGCTATGGCATGTGTTTTATCTGCCTGCGACAGAAGCTGTGGATGTTTCTTTGGGATAGACAACTTTGTTACTTTTTGCCTGCAAAAGCAACAACACAGTTCTGCTGTACAGCACATTGTGCAATAGGTTTTCACAACGGTGTGGAGCTTGACGTTGTGTTTATACGCTGATTTGTAGTTCATTGGAGTACGCGGGGTACCTGTACGTCGTACAGGAAATGGATTTAAGCACTTCCTGTCCTTCCCGGTCTCAGTTCTCAGGTCAGTTCTCCAGGCTGCAAGTTCCCGGGAAAACGCCCGCGTGCTTCCGACTGGTGACATGACAGGGAAGAAAGGAAACGGGACAGCAGATTCCGCTGTTTCCCACGGCGACGCTAACTGAAAGAATGTGTGCACACCTGGACCGTTCAGCCAGCATGTTTAACCCTTTGAGCTGTGAGGTCACAAATGTGCTGATCTGAACGTTCTATTGCTGATGTAACAATCACTACTGGTAATTGAAGGCAATGGAGTTCTAGAACACTGACGGAGAATTCTTTAAAGAATTTTATTCAGAAAAACATACTCTTTGCCTGAATGCACAGTTATTGAAAGTCTAGCTTTCCTGTACGCTCCATGTCTTGGTCACACTGAAAGAGTAAAGCATTGCACCCCGCCCCCACACACACACACACAGTTTTGTTGAGCCGGTCAGGAGTGGCTTATCCACGTGCAGAACCTCAAGCGTGCACAAGCCGTTCACACATTCAGAATGTGTGACCATACAAGACTCTCCAGCGTCTCAGCGCCAATCTGGATTAGAGGTGGCAGATCCCCTCTGATCCATGACGGGCCGTTGCTACGGTGAACATGCCTGCCTAAACGGCCTGCCCCGGAATATAGGAGGATTAGCTTCACATCGCTCATACTGGCTGGGAGAGGACAGGACGATGGGAGATGTAATCCAATCAGTATCCATTTGATTAACGCTGCAGAAGCCCAAAAGAACAAGTCAGTCTCAATGAGTCAAAAATATTTTAGGCTTACGTTGTACATTTCTTGTACTTATTTGTGAAATAAGACAAACATATTGCGAATGAGGTCAGAAGCTTTGTTTGACTACTTTCAAGATTTGCTAACGGGTGAAGAAAATGTAACTTTTGAAGCCAATAGTACCTTAAAACAAGCAAATATTTTGTACTTGAGGGGCCAAAAAAAAAGATCTTAAGTCTCATTGCAGGACTAAAGCACTTAAGACAGTCATTTCTTGTGCAGTGAAGATAGGATAGGACATTGGCAATGTGACACGTCCCTGCTGCTACCCGATTGGTTTAATTTCCGCACGCTTCGCTAGCTGACTGCCGCCCCACGAGGGGAGGAAGGGGGGTTTAGCTCGTGCGCTAAACCCACGGGCGGCGAGGGTCTGGCGTCCACACGCGCGCGCACGCTGAGCGGGAAACATGGCGGACGGAAGCACCCTCCGCCATGACACTTCGCTCAGCGAGCCGTGCGTGAGGCGGGCTGACTGATCCGTCAGCAGTTGGGCCTCATCTCTCTGAGCAGCCGAACGGTATATTTACGTTTGGTTATGACTCAACAAAAGACAATCCTTAATATCTAAGCCATGTCTACTTCAGAGTGTTTAATCTCCACGCTATTGGTTACACCCCCCCCTTCCCCCTCTGAAATGGAATAAATTACGATATATTGATATAAGCTATATTATCACGATATTGGCGCACAAAGTAGACTTGTGTAAAATGTATTGTATATATTTTTTTTTTTTTTCAAAAAGAGCAACATATTTACAATATAGCCGTTTTGCAGTATATTTCATTTCAAGTATGTATATATTTTTATTTCAATATATCTTCATGAATTCCATTTGAATAAGGGCCTGTTCATGTGAATGTTACGCATGTGGTCAAGGGACTGGACCATAACCGTCACCACCTGCATGGAAACACGGCGGGTGTTGTTTAAAGCACTGCTGTCGTTTCAAGTGACTCTCCCTCACACTGCTCCGTGGCGCACCTGTTCCTCCTCTGCATAAGCATCTGCTCAGAGCCCCATGGGTGACACGCCTCAGCCCTCCAGTGCAACAGCCGCCTGTGGAAACAACCACGTTTTTGAGCCGTAATGGAATCCAGCGCAGAGCCCAGCTGGGCTGGGCCGCTGTTTGACAAAGCAAGCGTTCCCCCACGTGCCGTAACACAGTTGTGTTGGAAAACCCCCCCCCCCCCCGGCTGCCATTCATCGAGGACTGTTCACGAGTCACTTAGGAGCGAAATTGTCAGGCTGGAGCATTTCGGGTTCCTTCTACCAGAAGGGGCTGGTCATCCACTCCAGATTTTTAAAAATAATACTCTGAAAACACTAGGGGCTGCTGATGACTAAAGAGGGGTGGAGTAAGGAGATAATTACAAGGGGGGGAAGTGACCAGATAACTAAAGAGAGAGGAGTTACCAAAAGGAGAGAAGAAAAGATGTACTAAAGAGTACGAGAGTGAGGAGAAAACTGGAGAGGAGGAGTGAAGATATAACGAGAGGTGGGAAGGACATGCTGAAGAGAAGAAGAAAGGCCTCTTTCCTTCCCCCACCTTCTTTTTTAACATTTCGCACAAACTCTGAGGAAGTTTTTAATTCCTCTCTTTATTCTCCTCTTCCCTCTTTCCCTCGATCCCTCAGCTGTCCTGGCCTGTTTTTTTTCCCATCTGCTGCCAGGACCCCACCCCTCTGCCGGCGCCTTTGGCGGTCCCCAACTGGCCCCCTGTCCCAGACTGAGCTGAAACAAACGGCCCTCTCCAAAAAAAAAAAATTGCAGTCCCCGCTCTTTTCTTGTACCCAAATCCCCCCCCCGAAAGGTTAGCCTTTAGCATTTCTTTTCAAACTAGCATGCGAACATTTCAGTGAAATTAACATTCATACTAAACTACACAATCCATATAGACACATAATAACCAATTTTTTCCTCCCACATTACAGTGGTTTGTCTCCGTTTCGTGTGTGTGTGTGTGTCTGTTTGTTTGTCTGCGAGATTAACTGCTCATCGTCAGTTGTGTGTATGACCAACATTAGTGGTGAGGTTGGCCATCGGAAGGTAAACCTGAGGGAAAGCCTCATAATGGACTCTGGCCTGGGTGTGTGCTCAGGGCGTCTCCTCGGTGTGCCTGTCTGTGTACTTTCCCCCGGGCTACGTCACAGCTGCGACTATTGACTCTTTCCAGAGCACTCCCTTGTTATACTCTTGTTCGACCGCACTTGGGAGTGCTGTGTGCAGTTCTGGGGACTGACCTCGTACTCAGTGCCACGACCCCACAATCTAGACATCAACAGTTGCTTGTTTTCACGCAACGTAATACAGCTACGCTTGCACAGAGTGGAGTCAGAGGAGGACCTGTCATGTGCGGCTTTGGCAGCAGTCTACGGCCCCCGGGATTCGACCGCAGGGGGTCGCTAGATAACGATGAATAGATAACGGTCGCTAGATAATCCAATCCGACTGAACCCTGCTATACCATGCCACAATTGTGCCTCACCCTATGAAGCTACCAGCCCACAGTCAGCCCTGAATCAGTTAAGGCACCACAGTTAGCCTTAGCCTTAACTGTGGTGCCTTAACTGTATTAGCCCTAGCCTTAGCCTTCACTGTGGTGCCTTAACAGAATTAGCCCTAGCCTTAGCCTTAACTGTGGTGCCTTAACTGAATTAGCCCTAACCTTAGCCTTCACTGTGGTGCCTTAACAGAATTAGCCCTAGCCTTAGCCTTAACTGTGGTGCCTTAACTGAATTAGCCCTAACCTTAGCCTTAACTGTGGTGCCTTAACTGAATTAGCCTAGCCTTAGCCTTCACTGTGGTGCCTTAACTGAATTAGCCCTAGACTTAGCCTTAACTGTGGTGCCTTAACTGAATTAGCCCTAGCCTTAGCCTTAACTGTGGTGCCTTAACTGAATTAGCTCTAGACTTAGCCTTTACTGTGGTGCCTTAACTGAATTAGCCCTAGCCTTAGCCTTCACTGTGGTGCCTTAACAGAATTAATCCTAGCCTTAGCTTTAACTGTGGTGCCTTAACTGAATTAGCCCTAACCTTAGCCTTAACTGAATTAGCCCTAACCTTAGCCTTAACTGAATTGGCCCTAGACTTAGCCTTCACTGTGGTGCCTTAACTGAAGAGGCCTATACCAAATGTCCCATCCAGCAGTCCAAGCCCCAGTTAGAACTATGGTGCATCTGAAATGGTGAAGTAATGTTTATTCAGTAAACAGGCTCTTTGAAGTCCATCGCTGACACAATGCCAATGAGAACTAACGAGTGCTTCACTCACATGAATCATCTTTGACTGGGGAGACCACAGCACAGGGGAGACAATATGTCCGCCGTGGAAAGGGGGTCAAGCTTTTCGACTTGCCCTCCGCGAATATATCTCCCTGGCTCCCAAGAAACTGCTTTCCGAAGCGGGTCTGAGTTTGATTAAGTGGCCCGGCGATACGGACTGCATTCCAGGAATCCGAGCGCTCCGCGCTCCCAGCGCCATGAACCGCTCGCGCACGGAACGTTCCGGATGAACCAGATGTGTGCGAGCCGAGGGAGGGAGGGAGAGAGGGAGAGAGGGAGGGGAGGGGAGGGAACCGTTGCCGCGGGAACGAAGGTTCTGAAAGTACGGGTGACCTCACCAGCGACCGGGGAACATTCCTGGGAGTGACTGAGCTGGGCTGTCCGCCGAGCCCGGGCCGCAATCCCGAATCCCTCGCTCCCGACCGCCGCCCCTCTCCCAAAGAATGTCCTGGATTCGGGGGGGGGGGGGGACATGGTTCGGCCTGAAATGGGTTCTGTTTCTTTCTTCCTTCTTACAAAAAAAGAGAGGAGGACAAAAAGTGGAGGATAAACAACCCTTAGGGAGAGAAAGAGAAGTTTTATTTGTTCCCGAGTCTATTGTTCCTCTCGCGAAAGGTATGGTTTGTTTGCACACTTAGCTTGCGACACAAGCAAAACACAGTTTTCTCTGTACTAGTCCAGACTGGCTGGTTTTTTTTTTTTTTTTTTGCTATTTTCTTTTTTTTTTGCTTCCCTGGCAACTGCCATTTTGAGCAACCTGAAATTACCCACAATCCTTTTCTGTTATTATAGTTTTTTTTTTCTTTCATGTGTTGCGTTTCGTCCTCATTTTAGAATGGCCCGGTCCGTTTGAATCCCACCGTGAGTCCTGTAGAGCCGCTCCACGAGCGACAAAATGAAGGGCACGACAAAACCTGTGCGCAGACAAGCCACGCAAGCTCAATTGGGTGCACTGGGGGGAATGGAGTCAAATCGCAGTGGAATCTGAGTTCAGAGGCTGAGCGTTGCGCTTGAGCGTCTTGCGTCGGGACAAGACGTGTGAAGTGCGCCTCTCAGCAGAGCTAGCGACAGTGTGGAGAGCAACGCGTGAACGGTGCTAAGCTGTTTGTGCCTCAGTGTAGGCTGGCGGGCCTTCAGGGATGCTTCTGAGAATCTGACGAAAAGCCGTGGGCCCCTTTCACTGAAATATGTATATGTGGTAGGTGTCTGCAGGAAGGAAATTTGATGAAAAAAATATTTTCTTAGCGTCTGGTTTACAGACCCCCTTAGGGTTCATGGACCACATGTTTGTGGACAATTAGTGTCGAGAGCTATGCGCATACATCATTCTGTCATCCATATAGATTCTGTACGCCTCATAATATGCGTATGCTATATGGGCCATGTATGTTTCCTGACTTTTCTTTACCTGTAGTTCCGCCCTCCAACACCAAGAGTGCGATATAGGATGCCATCATCACATTGCAACACCACAACGCCTGATTGGTCTAGTCAGCTTATCACGCTCTTCAATCCGAACCTTGATTCGTTGAGTCAGTTGTTTTGGTCAGGAAGCCTGTGTTGTGGGTTGCTTGATGGTTGACCACCTTGCCTTCTCTCTCTACAGCATGGCCATCCAAAAACTGTGCAGTGTGGTCTACAGGTGAGAGGGTCCCTCTACCTGCTGAACCTGGAGAAAAATGAGTAAGTAGAGTAAAATCTCCTCTCAGCATTGGTATTCTCTGGTGTTACCTGTTATGATGCTCTGCTGCATACACATCATTTGCTTAGCAGACACCTTTCAGACCTAGCTCAGATGCATTTATGAAATACTTTAACTCTATAGCTGCTGGTAGAATGTCTAGATCCCAGGTTGAAGATCCTTTATAATATTTCACTGAAACATTTTTGTTTGCCAAAATGTGCAGTCTTTTACCATAATGAAACCGCGATTTGGCCAGTCAGCAACTGTCTTGGGTTCAAGCAGTATTTGTTCTGGATTCAAACACTTTTCTGTGCTCTGTTGATCGTGCCTGGTGCATTTGAGCCTGATGTGAGGAGCTGACGGACAGGACCTACATTTGAGTTAAATTTGTTTCAGTACATCAGGCAAGCTTAGTCAAATGCTGAAAAGTACACCATGATAACGACAGTATTGACAGCAGACATAAAGAAACTTAATGGAATCCCAGAGAAGGGCCACGTTTGACCAAGGGCTGAAGAGTACTATGGTCAGCCAGGGTCAAGGTCGGTTTCCCATCATCCTCTCTGTCTGTGTCTCCTTTAGGGATCTGCTGCCCAGCCCCCCTACTGTGTTCTACTACCCTGCTGATGGCAAGGGGGTGACCCGGGACCAGAGTCCGGTGGTGAGTGGCCAAACGGTCCGGTTTAAAATGGGAGAACCTCAGTCACACTGACATTGCGGCATATGTCTGCAAAGATGTAGGTATGGTCTCACATTTAACTGTAGACCACAAACAATACAATTTAGGACATACAGTTCTCATTTAATACTTTAATCAGTAACGGAATTGCAAAAATGTAGCTCCTTGTCTTCTGCAAGAACAAGGAAATCGTTGCTGACAATTGCGATGGCCATGACCGAAGTAAACCTCTTTGTCTCAGGTTTACTTTGTCTCATACAGTTTTCCACTTTAATTTAATTCATTTGTGGATTAGTGAGCAAACATGCAAAAATGTGGTCTGCTGAAGTGTTTCAGACAGTTGGCTCTTAACTCCAGTGAGGTTTCCTTAAAAACGCCTTAAGCATGCAGTAAGAGATGAACCATCTGTCCTTCACAGAAAAAACATCATCTCTGAACATGGGGTGAGAAGATGCAGTCCAGCTCCTTCTCTCTCTTTCTCTCCTCCCTCTCTCTATCTCTCGCTGTCTCTCTCTCTTTCTCTCTCTGTCTCTCTTTCTCTCCTCAATCTTACATCACTCTCTCTGATTGTCTCTCACCATTCCTCTTTTCATCTTACCATCTCTCTCTGATTGTCCCTCTCACTATTAGATTGTACCATCTCTCACTCGTTCACCCCTTCCTCTATCCATTTCTCTCTTATAATGGGTATCTCTCGACCTCTCTGCAGACACACTGTTTCTACCATGGCTCAGTGCAGGGATTTCCCCAGTCCAGAATCGCCCTCAGTACCTGCGCTGGCCTGAGGTGAGTACTGGCCTAAGACAGTCTGGCTACCATATATATCACTGCAGTTTACCATCGATATCACTGCAGTTTACCATAGATGTCGCTGCAGTTTACCATAGATATCACTGCAGTTTACCATAGACATCACTGCAGTTTACCATAGATGTCGCTGCAGTTTACCATAGATGTCGCTGCAGTTTACCATAGATATCACTGCAGTTTACCATAACTATCACTGCATTTTGCCATAGATATCACTGCAGTTTACCATAGATGTATCTTGCTATAGATTACTATACCATAGATATCACTTCAATTTAACTCCATTATGAACAATATAAACTATGGCAAGGATCAGCAACCCAGAGCCCAGAACTACCACCCTCCCTTTACCTGGGAGTCAGGTGTGAAGACAGTCTGGCCCATCAATTAACTGGTAAAAATAAAACTAAGGCTGGATTTGGATTTGAGGGCCCGAGTTGAAGATGAATTATAGCATAGCACGGCAACACATGCTCACTGTGTTGCCACATACAAGCTCAGTTTTGCGTCACTTCACAGGGGAGCGATCGTGATGAATTCCACTGTTATTGTCACAGGGGAGCGATCGTGATCAATTCCACTCTCAGCTTTGAGCTGGAGCCCGAGGAAGAGGAGGGGAAGAATCCGGAGGAAGATGCAGAAGTGCGGAGCGGGGGGCAGAAGGAAGAGGGGGTGCACGTGCTGTACTCCGCCCGGCAGCGGTGGTCTGGGGCGGGCACCTGTGGGGGGTCCCACGAACCACTGCCTCCTCTGGACGTCCCGCGACACAGGCACAGAGTAAGGGGGGGGGGGGGTGGTTAATAATAACATGGCCCGTAGTCAGATGCCCATACCGCATCACTGGAGATTTTTCACACATCTATCTCTGTCCTCTTTCTCTCTTTCTATAATCAGACTTTTGAGTATTATGTACATTCATCAAACACACACACACATACTATATATATGCTTCTTTAACCTCTTCTTTTGTCTCAAATTCAAATTTAAGTTCAAAAATTGACTTCTGTTGCTACGCCATTAAAACATATTATCTCTCTTTGTTTCTTTTTATCTCACTGCTTCTCTCACTCTCTCCCTTTCTCTTGCACTGGCTCTCTCTCTCTTCTCTCTCTCTCTCTGTCTGACAGAGTAAGAGGGACGTTCTCAGGGAGACCAAGTACATAGAGCTGGTGCTGGTGGTGGATCACAGCGAGGTACGGCACTGTACAGCTGAGCTCTTTAACGGTGACATGCAGTGTCCACATACTTCAGTTTCCAGAACATTCTCGGAATGTTACAGTAAATGTTCCTGACCCCTTACATTTGGAGTTGAGGTTTGAGGTCTCTTGTTAAAGATGCTAAACATTAAGCGCAGAAACAAGCCAGAATGTGCAGAGTTTGCACTCCTCCAGGGCAGGAATGTGATGCTCCAAATGTAGCTTTTTTTCATATTTATTTGATTTGTGAAGTGGTTGCCTAGTCTGACCACATTGGACCTGGAATTTGGCTTTTCCCGTAGTAGGTGAACTGTGCATACTTTGTATAATAGGATTGTCACTTTAGTCTGTGGTACAAAGTGTGTTACACATTGACGTGGAGAGGTCATCTCTTCAGTTAGGCAACAAACCACGCAACAGCATTCACTGTGAAAATTGGGGGGAAAAATAATTTTAAAAAATCTATTCTCCATTGTGTTTGTGCAGCCTCTGAATTGGCATTAGCACAATACAAACAGGCCAGATGAGTTCCACAGTTCCACGTGGAAAGACACTGCACATAGGAGCCGCTGCGCGATTTCCGCTGTCGAGATTGGAAGAGGAAATCTAGGCAGGCAGCCCTCGGATTTTGAAATCGCAGGCTGGTCACGGACTAAAGCAGCGCTGCTCAACTCCACGTCCTGCCGTGCCGCAGGGTCTGCAGGTGTTTGCTCCTACCGTGTGCTACGCCACCCGATTTCACTCATTATTTTACTGCTTGATTCAGGGAATTAGTGAAATGCAGTGGAGTAGCGCGTATAGTTGAAGCAAATGCCTGCAGACACTGCGGCCCGCAGGACGTGGAGTTGAGCAGCGCTGCCAAATCACAGATATTTTTGGGACAGCGCCCTCTGCTGCTCCGCAGCAGTACTGCTCCCAGGCAGGGTGGGGCTGTTCTCCAGGCTGGCTGCAATCCAGCACGTTTCCCAGGGCCCTTTAAAACACACTCCCAGGGTAGCGGGGCGAAGCAAAACTGGTTCCTTTTTTTGGTTTTTATGGTTTAGTTAAAACAGGTCTCTGATGTGTGAGAGCCTACAGACATATCCACCGGTCTAGAACCGGTATGCTACCTAGCCGCAGGATATGAACTGAGAATATGTGGACAACGCCTAGTAGTCATGGGAAAGGAAAACGTCTGTCTGTTTCTCAAAGTTCCTGAACTACAAGAAGGACAACAGGACCGTCGTCTACCGCATGCTGGACGTCTCCAACCAAGTGGACTGGGTGAGGACTCCCTGACGCCGTTCGTTCTCTCAGCCGCGGTGCGGTTTGTGTGCCCTACTGCGGAGGGCCTACAATACGTCTGTGACAGTCAGGGAATATTTCTACCAATAAAGATGATGTATGTGCCTGGCTGCCACCATTATCCATAATGATATGTATAGCCTGTTAAATATCCATATGTGCAGCTGGATATTTATGGAAGCAGTTAATCTGCCATTAACTAATGTGGCATTGATCAAGGATACAATAACTGTGATCTGCTTCTTCCTCACTGTCTGCCTACCCAAATCCTCCCCAATCCACTCTGCCCAAAACCTCCTTACATTGCCCCTCCCCCCTCTGCCCTGCCCCGCCCCTCATTACATTTTACTACAGTCATCTAGCTGACACTTTTATCCAAAACGACTTACTGTTGATTTTAATAACCAGGGGACAATCCCCCCCTGGAACAATGCAGGGTTCAGGGCCTTGCTCAAGGCCCCAGTAGCTTATCGTGGCTTGAACCAGCAACCTTCCGGGTCCCAGTCATGTACCTTAGCCACTCGGCTACAGGCTGCCCTCCTCACTTTGCCCCCCCCCCCCCCCCGACCCCCTCTGCCCCGGCAGTTCTTCAGACCCCTGGGTGTGCGGGTGGCCCTGGTGGGGCTGGAGATCTGGAACGGCGGGGACAGGATTCGAATGGACGGCGGCCCCTCCGACACCCTGGACCGCTTCCTGGACTGGCGCGCCCGCGAACTCCTGCCCCGCCTGCGCCATGACAACGCCCAGCTGGTCCTGTGAGTCGCTGTAGCCAGGCGCCCATCGCCACGGCGCCCGGCCGTGCCGCTTCCTCCCTGGGCTTAAGACGTGCCCGGTCATGTCGCAGAAACGCCTGTAAGGAGCGTGAGAAATGGGAGCATGGTCTCGAGACAGTAACAGAGCCTGTGGTGATGCAGTAGGTATTTCGTCACCCTCTGTTCTGTTGTGCCTCCTGCCCTGCCAGCAGTAGAAGGCCTAGATTGAGTTCAGGGCGAATTTGACCCTGTTACCCTAAAATGAAAATTGCTGTCTTGCCCTTGAGCAAGGCCCTTTACTCCTGTTCTCTTTCTTGCTCTCCCCACTTGTGACTCTCCAGGGCGTCTTTGAGATGTTCTCAGTGGACCTCCTCTGGTTGAATAAAGATCATAGGGCTCCAGCTAAGCAATAGAAGTAGAGATAGAAGTCCATGGGCTGCTCTAGATCAGGCTGCAGATAGGGAAAAGGATGGCCTGAATGACCTGTTTTCATTGTTTACCACCCTTTTATGAGAGTGATGTGTGTTTCCAGGGGGAAGGCTTTTAACGGTCGCACTGTTGGGATGGCCTCCCAGTCCTCCATGTGTTCTTCGGAACGGTCCGGTGGGATCAGCGTGGTGGGTGGTGATATGACATTCCCATTTTTACATTTCAATTCCTGTGCCTATATCATGGATACTCAAATCCGGCCCTGGGTTTCCTCTCTCCTGGGTAACTAACTGAACCATTAGTGCCACTGATTAGTCATCGCACCTGACTCCCAGGTAGAGGGAGGGTGGAAATCCAGCAGTTCTCGGCCCTTGATGGCCATGATTTGAGTAACTGGGGCCTGTAGGGTCAGATGCACCAGTATATGAATATATGGTTCAGTCACTGGGGTGCAACTTCTGTCCCGTCCCATCCCCCATTTGTGCTTTGTTTGCGACCGCAGGACAACCTGGTCAGCGTGCTGGGCGTGGCCTCCACAGTGGCCCATGAGCTGGGGCACAACCTGGGCATGATCCACGACACGCCAGACCGCCAGTGCGTGTGCCAAAACCCCGCCCTGGAGGGCGGCTGCATCATGGAACCCACCACCGGGTGAGTGTGCACGGCAGGCTTTGGTGTGACGGGGTACGAGGACTAGGACTGGAGAGTTTGAGGATGATAGCGTAGATTTTTTTCAGTTATCTTCTCTTACAATTTTTAAAATGTCCGTTAAAGTGATGCAATGATCATTCCTGGTTAAATCTTCGACGGCAGGATGTTTCGCGTAGCCTGTACTGTGTCTCTGCACAAAACAGTAGCCTGTATTGTTTGTCTCTGCGGGGCCAGTTTATAGTCAAGCGACAGTGTCACTTGATTGAAATCACGGAAGGTTCATGAAAGTTCTATTGTCGCCCGACGTAGACAGCGGTCATTGTCCCCAGCAGGAAGTACAAACGCACTCCAGTCGCCCAGATAATAAACCCAAATGACACTGCACGTCGTCGGTCGCTGCAACGCTTTTTTCACTGGACTATAAGCTGGCCTTAAGAGCAGTAGCCTGTATTATCTGCCCCTGTCCTGTGTGTCTTTCAGCATTTTTAAAGGTACAATAGGTAAGATATTTGTGTTAAAACATTGTTACAAGACCATTGTAAATCCCTTCCTATCGTTGAAAAAGGCTCACTGACATGTTGACTCACCCTCTGCCTGCTTTTATAGTCCTAAAATTCGGGTTTGGAAATATACAGTTGACAGCCCAACACTCAAAACATTGTAGAACTGTACAATAATTCAATTGGTTTTAATTGCCACAGCCAATGGCGTTTCAACGTCAGTGTGTTTACAGAGAAGGGGGAGGCTTGAAGGTCTTTGTCGCTGCTATTCCTCTCTTGACCGTTAGAAGTCCAAAATTACCTACTGTACATTTAAACTGTCCTGTAAGAGGAGTCACTCCCATCTCTATTGTTGTATTCTAGCTGCCAACTGTGGTATGCTAGTTTGAAAGTTGATTGTACTCTTCAAGGGTTCTGAATTTCTGTATGTTTACACTAGGACTCGAAACTGTACTGTCCTCTCAGGTCCACGTGTTCTTGTGTTTGATTTGCACTTTGTTGTACGTCGCTCTGGATAAGAGCGTCTGCTAAATGCCACGTAATGTAATGTAATGTAATCTCCTGACCCCTCTGTGACCCCCCCCCCCCCAGGTTCCTGCCAGGGCAGATGTTCAGCAGTTGCAGCGCTCAGGACCTGTCCGCCAGCCTGCTCCATGGGGCCGGGGCCTGCCTGTTCAACGTGCCCCAGCCCGGGAGCCTCCTGGGAGGGCCGCGCTGCGGAAACCTGTACGTGGAGCAGGGCGAGGAGTGCGACTGTGGCCTGACGCACGTACGTACCACACCGGTGCTCCCGGGGTTTGAACACCAAATGGTATAAATGGTTGGTTTTTATATAGCGCCTTTATCCAAAGCGCTGTACAATTGATGCGTCTCATTCACCCATTCATACACACACTCACACGCCAAACGGCGATTGGCTGCCATGCAAGGCACCGACCAGCTCGTCAGGAGCATTTGGGGGTTAGGTGTATTGCTCAGGGACACTTCGATACACCCAGGCAACCCTCTGACTACCAGAGGACAGCTCTTACTCCCTAAGCCAATGTTGCCCCAGCCTTACTGCCTGAGCCAATGTCAATACCAGCCAGAAGATGTGGGTTTGAACCTCTACAGGCAAACCCTGGTGGACAGGGGGCCCAATTCCCAGGCATAGTTGATGTGGGTGAAATTCTAAAGAGGCAAAAACCAGTGGACATGAGTTCCTAATATCAGCAGGTTTGACTGCTGTTGTGTTAACCAATTATTTAACCTGTTTGATTCACCCATTGTTATCCTGAGTACTTACACTTTTTTCTGCTGGAATGTATAGAGATGTATAAATGAGATGGATAATGTACCAATGGTACCAAAAAATGAAATGTATAAGTAGAAGCGTGATCATGATCATGTTCGCCTAGGTATGGACATCTATTAAACAAAATGGAACATCTTGCTATTAACCCTAGATGGCAACAGTGTTCTATTGGAGCATTTTCATAAGTTGTCTAGATTGTTACAAGCTGCGATAGCTTATATCATGAGCAATGGTCTGAACATCAGTGGTGCAGTAAAAGCCTTGTGTGTGTGTGTGTGTGCAGGAGTGCGAGGATCCCTGCTGCAACGCCGCCACGTGCAAATTGGTTCCAGAGGCCCAGTGTTCCTCTGATGGCATCTGCTGTGACAACTGCAAGGTAACACCAGTTGCTTCCTCGCCATTGGCTATTGTTACACTTATTCCTCTTCTCTCACTGGTTAATTGGAAACAGTAGTGCCATTTTTTCATGACCGGGTAATTTAGCAGATAGACTGCATACACTGACGCTTTGTCACCGTTAGAAGGCATGCATTCCTGTACAAATCTCCCCAATGTGCCTGACCTGGCGCAAGTACTTTATTTTAAATTCTTTAACCCCTAAAATCAATGGTTCTTCAACCCCTAAATCCAATGGTCTTGGGGCCCCCTGTGTATGCTGGTTTTTGTTCTAACCACAATTGGTATCCTATAATTCTAAAATAGTTTTTCTTTCTGAATTCTTTTCAGTTTTAGATGGATTATTTACCCTCTTAAGCCGCATTATGAAATACCAATGCATACCATGAATAATAAAAGTACCATGTTCATATCATGCTGTACTGCAAACAATGACATAAAAAGATACATTTTAACTGATAAAATGAAAGATCAGTAGGTTGGTTCCTAATTAAGCTGTTGAACACGTTCTTCTCCTTCTATTTATCTATTTTCACACTGACGGTCTGGCTCGTTGTCATTAGCTGTCTTTACATTCTTTATTTCTTCCAGATTCGTTTTAGTGGCCATATGTCCACACGTGCACTAATTAAGAGTGTACTCATTCACCTCAGCCTTCAGTGATTGATCAATTAAAACTTATTCACTCTTCTTGTAACTGTTTGCAGTTTAGTACAATGTGAATACTGGACTTTTTTTCTTCATAGCATTGCTAATTCTAACATAATGTGGCTCACAGGGGTAAACAATTCCTCTCGTGAAGAGTAATTAAAGACAATTAACGGCATGTTAGAATTGTGCCAATTGTGGTTGGAACAAAAAACAGCATAAACGACTGCCTTAGACAACAAGAATAATTACTGTAGACCATTAACCGTCTTGAAAAAAAAACAACATCTATTTTCACCAGCATTGAGAAACTTATTTTTGCGTGTGTGTATGGTTTTGGTTAGTGACACATTTTTTTTGCTGGGATCAGCGGGAGTGTTTTTCGAAATAAATGTTTTTAATCAATCGTTGTTAAAAGTTTGTAAGTGATCCGGGACTGCTCTCGATGCCTCGGTTTGAATTCTCCACCGTGGTCCCCCCCCCTCCATTTCTTTCATCGACCTCCCTTTGCTTTCCGCTCCTCTGTCTGCCCGGTCTGAAGCTTCGTCCTGCGGGCTCTTTGTGCCGGGCGCCCCTGGGGGAGTGCGACCTCGCAGAGCACTGCTCCGGCACCTCTGCCCACTGCCCCGCCAACGTGTACCTCCAGGACGGACACCCCTGCGAGGGCGGCGGGGCCTACTGCCACAGCGGGGTCTGCGCCAGCCTGGACTCCCAGTGCCGGGACCTCTGGGGCACCAGTGAGTGGGTGGGGCTGTCTTTGTGAGGGCAGGGCTCTTTGGTGGGGCACGTTGGGGGAACTGAGGACGCCGGGGGCCCTTTTCCAATCACTTACTTTTCACTTCCTGTCTCCTGTCCTCGCTCCTTTTCCTGCCCCTAGCTCCGCCCATCGACAGAGGGTAGAAAAGTGAAGTGAAGACGGTGAAATCGAGAAGATGTGAATTGGCCAACCGGAATGTCCTTGCTCCTTGAAATGTCGGTTCGAAGCCACGTCGGTCACAGCCGTGGCATATGCGTGGCAGATGGGCCTGATGATCACGTTTTCTCGATTCCCCCCTTCTTAACCTCCTTTTCCCTCCCTTCCTTCTTGCCTCTACCGACGGGTGGAGCTAGGAGCAAGGAAAGGAGGTGAAAAATAAGCGATTGAATCGAGACCTTGGTCTGTTGGGCGGTAGGGTTCTGGCTGTTTTGGGGTGGGACTTTGTCTATGTGGTGGTGTTTCGGTGTGTAGGACTCTGGGTGGGTGTGTGGGTGGGGCTTATTGGCTCACAGAAATGTAGGGGATAGGTGAATGTCACCTCAAATTTTCAAGACTCACCTGGTACTCGGCTCCATAGTCGTTGCATTGAGAGTTCTGTCTCTGAAGTTCAACACTGAAGTTCCTCTCCCTTTTCTCCATCCACCTCTCCCTGCCAGACTCAACCCAGGCTCCAGAAGTCTGCTTCTCCTCCGTCAACAAACTGGGCAACAAGTTTGGCAACTGTGGCCAGATGGCCAACGGAAGCTACGTGTCTTGTTCAGATGCGTGAGTACCTGTGGCTGCTCTTTTGCCTAACCAGACCTGCAGCTGAAACCAAATTCAGGCTGATTCAGGCTCATGTCCACAAACCGTCCACTGAAATGCATTTCATGGAACTGTCTGTTGCAGTGCAGTACCACGGGGGAATGGTACACGTAAAATATTTTGGGTCCTTTCACTTTCGGCATGATTCTATTGGCTGTTATCAACATACTCTGTCATTGGTAGAGCTGTTCCAGTAAGGTTACAATCACAGATGTTTGTTCTTTGTTCTTGTTATCTCTGGGACAGTGACGTGCATTGTGGGAAAATTCAGTGTCAGGGAGGCAACGACCGGCCCCTCCTGGGCAGCAGGGTGCAGATCCTCACCACCAAGGTCCGCCGAAACCAAAGCGAGCTGGTTTGCCGCACCAGCTTCTTTGACCTGGGAGAAGACGTCTCTGACCCGGCTACGGTGGCTCAGGGCACTGCCTGTGGACCCGGCAAGGTGGGGGTCTTAAAGAAAAATGTTTCACTTCTTTGGTTTCAGATTTGTTTTGTAATGGGGGGGGGGAGTGCAAACTCTGCTGAATGTTCTTATTGGTTTCACTAGTTGTTGCTTTATCTGAAGTCAGTAACGAATGTTTAATGTTAGCATTACACCCTGTCGGATAGCTCGGTCATTTCGCGATTGTGTTCCAGGCCTGTTTAGACCGGCAGTGTCGGGATGCGGGCGTTTTTGGTGTGGAGGAGTGCCTGGGGCAGTGCAGCGGCCATGGGGTGAGAACTGGTCCGTTTTGGGGTGGGGGGGACGGGTCAAGGGGGCTTGGCCTCTGAGGGGCTTTTGTGTGGGTTGCTCTCTTTACGTGGACTCTATTTCCTGTCCCCATTCTGCAGGTGTGCAACAGCAACCACAACTGTCACTGTGACGCGGGCTGGGCCCCGCCCGACTGCAAATACTCAGGATATGGAGGCAGTTTGGACAGCGGACCCATCATGGAGCCCAGAGGTACCCCCAAAACCATCACCACGTGCACCCATGGCTATTTTTTTGGAGAATGCCCCATTCTAGCAGCATGTTCTTCACTATCAAACGTTCTTATGTCCTTGTGAACATACATCAACTTAAGTGTGTTATTAGACAATGAGGGCTGTATCTGTTCCTGATTTTAATTACAATTGCTGGCCTTAATTACTTAACTAGCCCCAACATTCATGCAATCTGACAGTATAGCTGCATGTCTTGATCCCTATATCACATGCTTTGGTGTGATCTAATCCACGAGTGAATCAGTGTTGGTATATACAGCTAATTAGCTAATTTAGCCAGGGTACTTGGTGGGAACAAAAACCTGCATACACACCGGCCCTCCAGGACTGGAATTGCCCACCCCTGATTTGTATGAACTAGCTGCAGCATATCGTTATCTGACACTCGATCTCCCTAGGGACCGATGCCACACGAGTGGCCCTGGTGGTCATTTCGGTCGCAGTCCTGCTGGGGCTGCTGCTCTTCCTGCTGCTGCGGTACCCCCACCTCCGCCGACGCCTCTTCGACCTCCGCAGCATCCCCTTCCTCAAGGGCCCCAGCCGACAGCAGAGCCGGTACGACCCCGTTCCTCTCCTCTCACGCCGACTACTCTGACCTGGCTCATCTCTGCAGACATAGCTGCACATGAACTGTGTCGCGTCGAGCTGGATGCCGGCACGAACGCTCTATGCGGCGTTTCGGTTTGAAATGTTTCTTCATTTTGTTAAAGGATGCTTAACTAATTGCGCCTCACTCAATGGACAATACCTAGTCCCGGGTCACATACATAATTGTTTTTCATTCAAATACTTTTGTCTGGTGTATTGGGACACAGTGTAATACAGTGCAAACACGGGTCCTGGTCCTCTTGGCTGGCTCAATTGCACCAGGCAAGATCAATCTGGCACAAAGAATAGTATTTGAATCCAAATCAATTACATATTTGACGCCGGTCTGAACAACACAAGCATTCTGGGTAGAGCTGTAAATGTATGAAATGTAGAATTTTTTAAGCTGTTGCTTTATCATAATTAGCAAAGTGATTAACTTCTGGCAAATGATTTAAATAAATCAACTTGGCGTCTGAATCCCCCGCTAACCTGCCTAAAATCGTCCATCTCTGCCTGAGTGCTGCAACAGCTTTGTGGTCGGAATAACCAAGCAACCACACAGACCAACTTCCTGACAAGATACCTTCCTGACAATGCTTGGGCTTCGAAAGTCCGGGGGCTTCAAGCTCTCCTCTTTGAAGACCTCGCATTGGTCACATACACAGCAAACCTTGCGACATCAGCATTTTAGCAGCCTTTGATGTGACCTATAAAATATTTCCCTGCAGTATGGGGCACGGATTGCAAGTTAACCACATGGTTGATAAAGCACGTACAGCCTTGTTGGAATCTGAAAATGTTCATTACATCATTGAACGAACACAGCAAGTTAATGGCATCGTTACTATGAGTAGCATATTTGCACCATTGATATGGCAAAATTAAAATACTGCTACAGCAGCTTTAGCACTAGGCTGCACTGGTTTCTGTGTTTAAATCCTCATGCAGTTGCGGCTGCCTCAGTGATTCTGGAACTTTCTAAGCCCAAGGGCAGCAAGTGGGCAAGTGACTCACTCGTAATTCTAAATGTAGGTTAACATGCTTTTTTGTGTCATGCAGCAGTAGGTAGATGCACTGGGTTCAACTAATGGAGTGTCTACCTTGGCTGACATGAATTTCAGCGGGAAGTGTAACCTACAGACATTTGCACATTCTAGAACAAATCTGCACACACACACACGTTGACTTGTGGCATTAACTTGATGATACATTCTATTTAAGGGTATTTTCAGTGGATTCTATTAACCAGAGGGGGAACAGTGGGATGTGCTGGTGATGAGTGATGCTTTTGTGTCCTAGGACACCGGCCTCGGAGAGATTAGGAGCCAGAGGTGGAGACCAGGCCCAGCCACTGAGGTCGCACCCCAACCCAAAAAATGACATTCCCCTCGTCCCGGCATCCAGTAAGGTACTCTACCCACTGAGAGTCACGCCAAAAGAAGGGGACACTGGTTAGGAGCCAAGCAGTTCAGGCCCACCATAATGGGTGGAGAAATCACATGCCTTGAACCAGTTAAAAGACTCCTTTCTTCAAAACAAAACCATTTGATAGATCCACACCCACTAGTTCTCCTTTGAAATTGCAAAAAAAAAGAGGCTGAATTCCTCTTGACAACACTCTGGAAAAGGCAATACTCACATAACCTGAAAACAAAAATACCACTAATTTCACTAAATTTGAAAACATTCTCTCATGGTCAAATGTTTACCCTGCATTCTGGAACTTGCATCAGCACTAGTACACAGGGTAAGAAACCTTTACTTGCAATATCACCAAAAAGTGGCCCAGTTAGCTTCGCCTTTGTTTCCTGTTTATGCCCCTCTTCTCTGAAAATGTGCAGATCTTAGGCTGTGGTGTGCGTCTGCTCGGTGGACTTGACCTTGTGGTGGTAAAGTTGGCCAAGTAAACCGGCCATTTTGGTGTTTAGTGTTTATGAAGGATTTTCAACTGTTGTCTGGGTGTAGGAACTAACTCCCCGTTTAGGTCAGAACTGTAGAATCTCTTCCCATCTTCAAGCGCAAACTGAAGACGCACCTCTTCAAGCAGCACCTCTCCCTGTCCCTCCCCACCTCCGTGCGAACCTTAATTGTTGTCTTTCTGTGTATCAGGATGTTTTAGCTCGGCTAGGTAAGCAGTTTTTGGCTAGTTAAGGGGTTTGTTCATACATTTGCGTGTTGCCGTTTGAAGAAAAAAAAAGAAAAAGGCCCTGGTCCTTATCTTTGTTGTGCAGGTAGCAGTTGAAATTGTACTTCCCTCTTGGTCTTTCAGCGCACTTATCCCTGGTTATGGGTATGCACTTTGTTGTACATCGCTCTGGATAAGCGTGTCTGCCAAATGCCATTAATGTAATGTAGTTTCTTTGTTGTTGTTGGCCTTATTAAAGAGGTGAGTGATTCTGGCTTAATTTTGGTTGTGTCAAGGAGTGTCAAGTAGTGATCGATGTAACTTTTGTCTTCCCCCATTCTAAACCTATATCCAGTGTTGGGGTCTCCTTCTTCCACTGAAACACCACTTCAGGAGTGGTGTCGCAGTTCAATGAACGTAAACGTAACAGCATCGTATAAATCCAGTGACCTACCATTTCATACACTGCATGACAGTCCATCGTGTATCACAGTGTGTTGCTCACTAACCCCTGTGTGAATGTTAACACCAGCCACCCGATCTTCGCTGCACGATCACCACACTTGATGGTGGATTTGCCGCAGTGAAATGGTAAGCCGCCGTACTAATCGTAGGTGGAAAGCCCAGCGGGTCAGAAAGTAAAAGTCCTGACGAGTTTCCCCCACCCATGATTCCGCTAATTAGTTCCACCTCCTGGCTGATGAATTGTGCCAATCCAGGTGAGAGGTGCAACACACTGGGGGAAGGACTTTTACTTGCCGAACATGGACTTTCCACCGCCAGCACTAATGCAGCTCGTCGGCTTAATTGCTTGACAAAGTTTCAGCCTGTCGCCTGCTGGGAGGCGTGCACCTCGCAAGACACTGCTGGCTGACGCTCGGCTCTCCTCCTCCTCCCACCCCCTCTGTCTCTTCACAAGCAGGCTGAGGACAGGCCCCAGCCTCCCAGTAAACCCCTGCCACCCGATCCCGTGTCAAAACCCACCCAGGTACTGTAACCCCCCATCCCCCTAGCCCCCTAGCCCCCGGCCACAGCGCAAAATACCATCAAGCTTCATATTAAACTTTATATCACACAAAGATTTATGTCCGGCCGACGGTGAATAATGAATGCTAACATACGTACAGAGGTGTGCAGGTGCAACAGTATTGGAGATTCGTATTTTTACCCCTTTTTTGACTGGCCAGGTGAGTAATAGGGGAAAGAAAGGACTACCTACCTTGCCATCATTTCAGAGAGAGGGTAAGCAGGCCGGGGTGAATTCACTTCTTTTTCTTCTTTCTCTCTTTCTTCCTGTCGCTCCCGCCTGTCACTCGCTCCAGTCGGTAGGGGAACGGCCGCGCCCTCCGACCAAGCCCCTCCCCCCTGACCCCGTTGCCCCCGGCAATAAGGTATAAATAGAGGAAGGGGCGTGGGTGATTTGTATATGTTACTGATGTGAGATCCAGGACCGCTGGGTGGCTAGCGCTGTAAAGATAGTCGTTCTCAGCAAAAGCGTGAGCCCTGCTGGGTGGTTTGAGTCCCGGTCGAATCAATCGGCTATTGCTGGCTATAGCTGCAGGTCCAGGAATGTTAGAGGATAAGCCAGCATTTCCGTTGGTCTCATCGCCCTATAGCGGCCTCTCCTGGCCAGACCAGGCGCCTGCGGACACACCACTAAGAATACGCTGGCCCAGTGTGTGAGTGGTGATGTGTCCGCAGTGTGGAAAATAGCAAGAAGAGGCATGAACTGGAGGAGTCACGTGTCTGCCATCTCCTCCTGATGTTGGCAGGAACGGCTGCTGGCGGGAGGTCGACAAGTTCGGCTGAGTTCAGAACTTGTTGGGTTGGGAAAATCAGAAAAATCGGGGAAAACAAGGATATGAGAACAAAAATATGTGATTCAGAATGTTCTGAACTGAACATTCCAATGCTGACACTGTACTGGCAATTGAAAGAAATTTCTAGCACACTTGGGGTCGCCTTCGGGGACACAGATTAAGTACTAATCTAGTACTAAACTGAGTTTTCTATTGAGAATCTCCATTCAGCATAGAATTTATTCTAGAACTTGGCTTAATCTGTGTCTGAGAAACTGACTCATAAACTTAGAATGAAGAAAACATTCTAGAAAAACTTTTGAAAGGGTTACATAAGAGTCAGGTGCTCTCTCCTGGTGTTAGCTAAGCCTTTTTCCATTGGATTTTGAGCTAATCCTGTGGTGTGTGTGTGTGGTTCTTCATTGGTGCCACGTGTTTTTTTTTTGCGGGCCCGTTGCAGGACCACGTTCCAGCTCGGCCCCCTCCTCCCACCAGGCAGCTGCCGGCGGTCCCCCCCTCACGCCCTGCCTCTGGGATCACGCCGAATCACAGAGCTAGAGGGTCTCCGGTGCCCCCAACTGGCCCGGGAACCGGCAGTCCCACCAGAGCCACCGGAGCCCCTGCCAGGTGGGCCTTCACTGACCGAGTCACTGGGGAAACCCCCACCGGCAACCTCTCTCTCCATAACTTTCAAAATCCACGTGGTCATAAGCTACCAGGTCACAGGGGGGGGGTCACACACTACACAAGCCATGCCTACAGACCTGTGATACAAGAGTGGCAGACTAGCTGCAGTCCTGCGATTGAGTCTTTGACCGTCTCACTTTAAGCGATTTCTTCAGGATTTTCTGAAGATCAAAATCCTGACTAAAAAGCCTGCACCCTGAGCATTGACAGCATTGTAGGAGGGAGGCAAAGTGTGACTTTTGGGGAGTTCCAGACGAGTGATGCCAAGAAGATAAGGGATAGATATATGGTGGGTGGATGAGCGGTTCCGGGGCAATTAGGCCATGAGGGCCATTAAAACTCCTGGGAAAAGAATGTGCCTAAAACATTTATGAACTATCTTATGACCCCACACCTGGTCACTTCCAGGGGGAAAGACTCCAGGCAGTACCACAGTGCCCTCCTTTGGGCACTGCTGTCATTACCCCAGGGACTACTCTCTTGGATGAAAACCTCAAAACTGTTGTTGAGATGGTCAATAGACCCGGTAAAATATTGTAAACATTGCCCATGTGATCCTTGTTGTATTGCATTATGCCCATTGTAGTAATAACATGAATTACATTTAAAATGGATACACAGGAGGGAGGTTTCATGATAACTGCACCATAACAAAACATTAGGATAATCTGTATGGATGTGATCCAGTAAAATCAAGGAATCAGATGAGATGCATTTCATACCAAATGGATTTTAATAAACCATAGTTTCAATAACTCAAGGGAAAACCTACACATCCTCTCTTGGTAATCATCTCATTTTCCCTACGCAACAACCCCCAACGGTGGGGGTCTAAATTCCAGATTTGACAACCCCACCAGGCTAATTTATGGCACTGTCGCCTGGATCAAACACATGATTTGGCATAAAAGCCAGGGAGACAAGCCTATCAGGGAAGATCGCACTCGACTTCCCACACTGTGCATATTCTGTATATGTGTGTAGCGAAAGCAGGCTGGGCAAGACTATTTCACTCTATTATTTTTATTTTCAATTTGTCAATTCGTAATTGACTGTGTTATTCTACGCTAACTGCCTACCCGTCTGCAAATAAATTATTTTGTTTGTAACTTGCGTGATCTCCATGACTCTAATTCATCTTGTACCTTTTCAGCCTAAATTACAACTGAATATTGAGGGGGACAATGGGGACCAAAGACTGACCGATCGGCAGCTTGGTACAGGTGTGATAGTTCTAAGCTGTGAGGCCAGCAAGTTTCTGCCAACTTAAAGGGTCGGTTAGGCACGGCTCTTGTGATTTGACGCGAAGGGAACCCCTGGGCGTTACGGCGCTGGTTCATGTCAAATTAGCTCTAAGGAGCCCAGTTAATGCTAAGCCGACCTGGGCTCGCAACTATCATGGCATGTATTGTGTTGACTGGACCCTCAGCCTCTGAGTTCTACACCGAACTGAGATATTCAGCAATAATGTTAATCGCGAGAACATATATTGAGTAATAGTGGCGCAGGTACGAGTCGAGTGTAATCACTCCCGAGGTTCGCGTAAATTTCAAACCCAAATTTCAAAATTATATATCTTAAATGGAGTCAGATAAACGAGTGGAACGATAGTAACCACTAAGCTTTCAATACGGCCCCGTTTACGAACGGAGAATATTAGGAGTTTTACTGATCTGTTTTAGGCCAGCTGTAAGCGGGATATGGGGCAGGTCAATCCATATCCGACCCGTGGCAACGGACCCAGTATATTCCTAAACATAATTGTGCTCTGTCCGTGTGCGGAGGATGATAATTAAAATCTCTCATGCACTTCAAAACAGCCAGGGAAAAACTTGTCGTCCCTTCACCTCCAGCTATTCCCTCATTGGTCTAGCTGTGCAGGTTCTACAGCATTTACTGGGACAACAGCCTTTCCGCACCCCATTTATGTACCAAACGAACAAATAAACATTTGCATGCTAAATGCATGCAATTAGTGCGCTGTACGGAAGTTAAGACCTAATTTTATGCATTGCGAATGTTTATCTGAGGTTGTCTATAAGCCTCTCCATCCCCTCTCATCTCATCTCTCTCTCTTATTTGCACACAGGCCCCCTCCCCCTCCTCCTCCCCCGAAAGTGATGCCCCCGCCTCAGGGATCCCACTCGCCCCATCAGCATAGCCACTGAGGACCCAGACGGCCATCAGGAATCTCTTTTTTGGGGTCCGAAGCGGGGTATCTTCAGGGCCCCCCTGTGTGGACGTCTGGTGCTAAGGAGGCCCGGTCCATCCCGGCCTGGTAAATATAGACCCCCTGGGACCCCCCCAGCTGACATGTCAGGACTTCTGCGGTCCTCCACCCACTTTGAACAGCGGCGGTAATCTGGTCCCGTGCGAACGGGATTGGCGGCCGCCATTCCGTGCCTACAGAGCAGGCGAGCGAGGAGCAGACCGCGGACAGACGGCTCACTGATGGGGGAGAGAGCCAGAGCCAGAGCCACTGCACGGAAGATCAGAAACTCTTCTTCTGTAACTGGATCTCCTGATCTATCGGTCACCAGGGCTCTGTCCGATCTTGTCACCACTGGTGCTTCAGAACCAATCACAAAGGAAGCAGAACCTTGTCCCCAATTACTGCCCTCTGTCCAAGTTTGAAGATGACTTCTGTAGTGGTCGAAAACGTGGCTGCCAGTGTTTCAGATGACTTTGCCCTCAGATGTCCAGCTATGAGCATCTTGAAATTACCAGCTACCAGCTGTTTCAAAACATAGCTTGAGCTGTTTTTTTCAGCAGGGAGGCATTTGGAAGTATGTGGGGATTGGGGGGGGGGAGGGGGGGTCATATGTCATTTGCAGTGGTGTTACACCATGAAAGGAGGAGATCTTCATGGTACACACTTCAGGTGAACTAACAGAGACATCCTGAGTTGGACCTGGAAGTAAGGAAAACCCAGGTCCACGTTTTGGAGATGTTTTAGTTTTTTATTATTTATTTTAATATATAAAAGTTTTACTGATTTGCCAATAAATCTTTTAAACGTTAAAGTGGCAGAAGCGTTGTACATAGACAGATTTCAAACACTTGTACCCAGATGGCCTTGTTTTTTATTGATAGAATGTATCTACATAAATCAGGACATTAATAAGTGACAATAAATGATATATTTTAATAATAATAATGAGAACAATTTCAAGCTTAGTTTAATAGCTTAGTTGCTATAGTTTTAAGAAAGGCTGCAGGAAGTTGAGTGTCACATGACTGTAAATATGAACTTACTGTGGCTGTAGGTATAGAACAGAGTTTTACGGTTGGATGCCTGTCTCATGGTACATTCATTAACCCATGTAACATGTACCCTCTCAGTGATGGACCCTCACCAGGCCAGCACACACTGGTCCAGTCGACTTTAAATTGAATATTTGTATGTTTCTGAAGCCTAGGAGCTTGACATATAGTATGAGTCAGATCACAAAATGGACATCTCAGCTCACGCTGCAACTCAACTGTAACTAAACGCAGATCTGATGGTTAAGTGGTTAAGGTACATGACTGGGTCGATGGTTCTAATCCCGGTGTAGCCACAATAAGGTCCGCACAGCCGTTGGGCCCTTGAGCAAGGCCCTTAACCCTGCATTGCCCCAGCAGAGGATTGTCTCCTGCTTAGTCTTAAGTTAACTGTACATCGCTCTGGATAAGAGCATCTGCCAAATGCCATTAATGTAATGATATGAATAAAATATCTTGAAACATTTTAGACCTCCGGTGGCTGCTGTGCTGCATTTTTCCGTCAACTTTATTGATTACTGAGTTACGGGAGCCAGGTGAGAACTTTCAATGTGTGTGTTAAACACCTAACGTGTGAAAAACAAATTGGAGACATGAGGTCTATGCACAGCGGCAAGGATGGTGCAGTGGGTAGCACTGCCGCCTCACAGCAAGGAGGTCCTGGGTTCGAACCCCGGTTGGCCGGGGCCTCTCTGTGTGGAGTTTGCATGTTCTCCCTGTGTTCGCGTGGGTTTCCTCCCACAGTCCGAAGACATGCAGGTTAGGCTGATTGGAGAGTCTAAATTGCCCGTAGTGTGTGAGTGAATGGTGTGTGTGCCCTGCGATGGACTGGCGACCTGTCCAGGGTGTATTCCTGCCTTTCGCCCAATGTATGCTGGGATAGGCTCCAGCCCCCCGGCACCCCTGTTCAGGATAAGCGGGTTAAGATAATGGATGGATGGAGGCCTATGGCCTAGGCGCAATGCAGACATTGCATTTTTGCAGTTGAAATCCATTAATACAGCTGCTCAGGGGAGTCAAACCTACCACCCCCGGGTTATACCTGCATTTCCCTGCCTGTTATTCCACACTGCCTCCTCCCTTTTTTCCATTTGCCTCATTTTAATCATGCTTTATCCTGTTAACATTTTTTTTCCAAGTAAAATTCTTAAGCAATGAAGCATGGTCTTCACATGTCATTCAAGGTCCATGCAAAATAAACCCTTTATACTCCAAATACACACATAACCACTCTCTTACCGTGGTACTATTTATTTTAATGTCTCTTCAAACCGAGCAGAAATAAAATGTAAGTGTTTACGTTTTTTTATAACGTACTAGTGTCCTGGAGGGCACAAACATGATGGACTGAAAATATTTGTAAAAATATCCCTTGTAGTCTAGGATTCAGAATAGTGGAACATTATGGGCCAAATTTATGGACACCAATTAAGCTTAGTCCTGGACTAAATTGAGTTTTGTATGGGAAAATCTCAATTCAAAATTGAATTTAGTTTAGGACGAGGCTTGGTGTTCGTCGAGATTAAGACCGGAGAAGCGGTCTTACTGAGAATTCGTGCTTATTTATTCACAGGCCGATGTGTCGTTGTCGGGTCTCGGTGGCAGGAGCTAGGGTTCTGGGGGTGCGGACAGTGTGGCCCCATCCGCTCTCCCCCAAAAGTGGCCCCCTGGCCTGGTTATGAGCTAAGTGGCCCCCGGTCTTAACTTAATAAACCGCATTCCAAATGCGAAAAAAAACCCACCTGGTTCACAGTCTGCACCGCGACACTCAACGTCGTAGCAGTGAATGTTGGCACCTTTTGTTCTTTTTTTCCTCTGAAAGACTCGAGAAAGGACACCTCAGGGGTGTCGGCACACAGGTGACAGTACAGAGGCACGTCTACAGGGTCCTGTCAACACTTCCTGTGGTTAAAGGAGGCCACTGAACGCTGAAATTAACTGAAGATAGGTCTCGCAGTGGCACTGAAGTTAAGAAACCTCACTCCAACCCCATTAGGAAAGTAAGCTGATACTGTTTAGCATTGTAATGTTTTGAGGAAAAAGATTTTTATCTCATAACACCAATAAGAGTACATGTTACTCTGACAGAGTACATGTGGATGAACTGTAGTTATTTAACACTGATTGTTTGGTTTAGTGTTTCAGCGTGTCAAAAGATAGCTTTTTTAAATTTTTACGTAAGGGTGCGCATCATTTCCTGCAGACTGCTGGTGCAATCTTGTGGTCTCTTGACCACAGTTCTGAATCAAGAGCCATTTTGTAGAGGGAGGCCAGGCCAGAATGTCCCACATTTGAAACAAATGTAACCTCAAGCACAGACTGCACAATTAATTCTACGAAGCCGTCAACATGATATCCTGCCTACTG